>NW_027512088.1:0-17795 GCF_048772815.1 Callospermophilus lateralis | reverse complement strand
ACTGCGTTTTCTTCTATATTGACAGATGCAATTAGAACTCTAAATCAAACACGGTTTGTGCTAGCCTCTTGAAACTTGACACAATACAGTAGTTCTACGTTCTAACTCTAAGGTTTGTTTCCTCTTGATGTAGCCTTAAGCAGAGACTGGCGAATAACACATTCAATGAAAGGCGTTGGTAGGCTGCCAAAAAACTACAGTCTCCTGAAATCACAACATATATTTTTTCTTCCGAACTTCATGATACTTTCAAGTAATGAGCAGTACACCAATCAAACTTGGATGTGTCCAAGTTTCGTTCTCCTAGGTTGAAGCATTCGTTTGCAGGAGCAGTTTGAATTTTTAGGTTTCACTGCGTTTTCTTCTATATTGACAGATGCAGTTAGAACTCTAAATCAAACACGGTTTGTGCTAGCCTCTTTAAACTTGACACAATACAGTAGTTCTACGTTCTAACTCTAAGGTTTGTTTCCTCTTGATGTAGCCTTAAGCAGAGACTGGCGAATAACACATTCAATGAAAGGCATTGTTAAGCTTTCAAAAAACTAACATCTCCTGAAATCACAACATATATTTTTTCTTCCGAACTTCATGATACTTTCAAGTAATGAGCAGTACACCAATCAAACTTGGATGTCCAAGTTTCGTTCTCCTAGGTTGAAGCATTCGTTTGCAGGAAGAGTATGAATTTTTAGGTTTCACTGCGTTTTCTTCTATAGTGACAGATGCAGTTAGAATCTAAATCAAACACGGTTTGTGCTAGCCTCTTGAAACTTGACACAATACAGTAGTTCTACGTTCTAACTCTAAGGTTTGTTTCCTCTTGATGTAGCCTTAAGCAGAGACTGGCGAATAACACATTCAATGAGAGTCATTGTTAAGCTTCCAAAAAACTACCATCTCCTGAAATCACAACATATATTTTTTCTTCCGAACTTCATGATACTTTCAAGTAATGAGCAGTACACCAATCAAACTTGGATGTCCAAGTTTCGTTCTCCTAGGTTGAAGCATTCGTTTGCAGGAACAGTTTGAATTTTTAGGTTTCACTGCGTTTTCTTCTATATTGACAGATGCAGTTTGAACTCTAAATCAAACACGGTTGGTGCTAGCTTCTTGAAACTTGACACAATACAGTAGTTCTACGTTCTAACTCTAAGGTTTGTTTCCTCTTGATGTAGCCTTAAGCAGAGACTGGCGAATAACTCATTAAATGAAAGGCGTTGGTAGGCTGCCAAAAAACTACAGAATCCTGAAATCACAACATATATTTTTTCTTCCGACCTTCATGATACTTTCAAGTAATGTGCAGTACACCAATCAAACTTGGATGTCCAAGTTTCGTTCTCCTAGGTTGAAGCATTCGTTTGCAGGAACAGTATGAATTTTTAGGTTTCACTGCGTTTTCTTCTATAGTGACAGAAGCAGTTAGAACTCTAAATCAAACACGGTTTGTGCTAGCCTCTTGAAACTTGACACAATACAGTAGTTCTACGTTCTAACTCTAAGGTTTGTTTCCTCTTGATGTAGCCCTAAGCAGAGACTGGCGAATAACACATTCAATGAGAGTCATTGTTAAGCTTCCAAAAAACTACCATCTCCTGAAATCACAACGTATATTTTTTCTTCCGAACTTCATGATACTTTCAAGTAATGAGCAGTACACCAATCAAACTTGGATGTCCAAGTTTCGTTCTCCTAGGTTGAAGCATTCGTTTGCAGGAACAGTTTGAATTTTTAGGTTTCACTGCGTTTTCTTCTATATTGACAGATGCAGTTAGAACTCTAAATCAAACACGGTTTGTGCTAGCCTCTTGAAACTTGACACAATACAGTAGTTCTACGTTCTAACTCTAAGGTTTGTTTCCTCTTGATGTAGCCTTAAGCAGAGACTGGCGAATAACACATTCAATGAAAGGCATTGTTAAGCTTTCAAAAAACTACCATCTTCTGAAATCACAACATATATTTTTTTCTTCCGAACTTCATGATACTTTCAAGTAATGAGCAGTACACCAATCAAACTTGGATGTCCAAGTTTTGTTCTCCTAGGTTGAAGCATTCGTTTGCAGGAACAGTTTGAATTTTTAGGTTTCACTGCGTTTTCTTCTATATTGACAGATGCAGTTAGAACTCCAAATTAAACACGGTTTGTGCTAGCTTCTTGAAATTTGACACAATACAGTAGTTCTACGTTCTAACTCTAAGGTTTGTTTCCTCTTGATGTAGCCTTAAGCAGAGACTGGCGAATAACTCATTCAATGAAAGGCGTTGGTAGGCTGCCAAAAAACTACAGTCTCCTGAAATCACAACATACATTTTTTCTTCCGACCTTCATGATACTTTCAAGTAATGAGCAGTACACCAATCAAACTTGGATGTCCATGTTTCGTTCTCCTAGGTTGAAGCATTCGTTTGCAGTAGAAGTTTGAATTTTTAGGTTTCACTGCGTTTTCTTCTATATTGACAGATGCAGTTAGAAATCTAAAACAAACACGGTTTGTGCTAGCCTCTTGAAACTTGACACAATACAGTAGTTCTACGTTCTAACTCTAAGGTTTGTTTCCTCCTGATGTAGCCTTAAGCAGAGACTGGCGAATAACTCATTCAATGAAAGGCATTGTTAAGCTTTCAAAAAACTACCATCTCCTGAAATCACAACATATATTTTTTCTTCCGAACTTCATGATACTTTCAAGTAATGAGCAGTACACCAATCAAACTTGGATGTCCAAGTTTCGTTCTCGTAGTTTGAAGCATTCGTTTGCAGGAACAGTTTGAATTTTTAGGTTTCACTGCGTTTTCTTCTATATTGACAGATGCAGTTAGAACTCTAAATTAAACACGGTTTGTGCGAGCTTCTTGAAATTTGACACAATACAGTAGTTCTACGTTCTAACTCTAAGGTTTGTTTCCTCTTGATGTAGCCTTAAGCAGAGACTGGCGAATAACTCATTCAATGAAAGGCGTTGGTAGGCTGCCAAAAAACGACAGTCTCCTGAAATCACAACATATATTTTTTCTTCCGACCTTCATGATACTTTCAAGTAATGTGCAGTACACCAATCAAACGTGGATGTCCAAGTTTCGTTCTCCTAGGTTGAAGCATTCGTTTGCAGGAGCAGTTTGAATTTTTAGGTTTCACTGCGTTTTCTTCTATATTGACAGATGCAGTTAGAACTCTAAATCAAACACGGTTTGTGCTAGCCTCTTGAAACTTGACACAATACAGTAGTTCTACGTTCTAACTCTAAGGTTTGTTTCCTCTTGATGTAGCCTTAAGCAGAGACTGGCGAATAACACATTCAATGAAAGTCATTGTTAAGCTTCCAAAAAACTACCATCTCCTGAAATCACAACATATATTTTTTTCTTCCGAACTTCATGATACTTTCAAGTAATGAGCAATACACCAATCAAACTTGGATGTCCAAGTTTCGTTCTCCTAGGTTGAAGCATTCGTTTGCAGGAACAGTTTGAATTTTTAGGTTTCACTGCGTTTTCTTCTATATTGACAGATGCAGTTAGAACTCTAAATTAAACACGGTTTGTGCTAGCTTCTTGAAATTTGACACAATACAGTAGTTCTACGTTCTAACTCTAAGGTTTGTTTCCTCTTGATGTAGCCTTAAGCAGAGACTGGCGAATAACTCATTCAATGAAAGGCGTTGGTAGGCTGCCAAAAAACTACAGTCTCCTGAAATCACAACATACATTTTTTCTTCCGACATTCATGATACTTTCAAGTAATGTGCAGTACACCAATCAAACTTGGATGCCTAAGTTTCATTCTCCTACGTTGAAGCATTCGTTTGCAGGAACAGTTTGAATTTTCAGGTTTCACTGCGTTTTCTACTATATTGACAGATGCAGTTAGAACTCTAAATCAAACACGGTTTGTGCTAGCCTCTTGAAACTTGACACAATACAGTAGTTCTACGTTCTAACTCTAAGGTTTGTTTCCTCCTGATGTAGCCTTAAGCAGAGACTGGCGAATAACTCATTCAATGAAAGGCGTTGGTAGGCTGCCAAAAAACTACAGTCTCCTGAAATCACAACATATATTTTTTCTTCCGACCTTCATGATAACTTCAAGTAATGAGCAGTACACCAATCAAACTTGGATGCCCAAGTTTCGTTCTCCTAGGTTGAAGCATTCGTTTGCAGGAAGAGTTTGAATTTTTAGGTTTCACTGCGTTTTCTTTTATATTGACAGATGCAGTTAGAACTCTAAATCAAACACGGTTTGTGCTAGCCTCTTGAAACTTGACACAATACAGTAGTTCTACGTTCTCACTCTAAGGTTTGTTTCCTCTTGATGTAGCCTTAAGCAGAGACTGGCGAATAACACATTCAATGAAAGGCATTGTTAAGCTTTCAAAAAACTACCATCTCCTGAAATCACAACATATATTTTTTCTTCCGAACTTCATGATACTTTCAAGTAATGAGCAGTACACCAATCAAACTTGGATGTCCAAGTTTCGTTCTCCTAGGTTGAAGCATTCGTTTGCAGGAAGAGTATGAATTTTTAGTTTTCACTGCGTTTTCTTCTATAGTGACAGATGCAGTTAGAACTCTAAATCAAACACGGTTTGTGCTAGCCTCTTGAAACTTGACACAATACAGTAGTTCTACGTTCTAACTCTAAGGTTTGTTTCCTCTTGATGTAGCCTTAAGCAGAGACTGGCGAATAACTCATTCAATGAAAGGCGTTGTTATGCTGCCAAAAAACTACAGGCTCCTGAAATCACAACATATATTTTTTCTTCCGACCTTCATGATAACTTCAAGTAATGAGCAGTACACCAATCAAACTTGGGTGCCCAAGTTTCGTTCTCCTAGGTTGAAGCATTCCTTTGCAGGAACAGTTTGAATTTTTAGGTTTCACTGCGTTTTCTCCTATATTGACAGATACAGTTAGAACTCTAAATTAAACACGGTTTGTGGTAGCTTCTTGAAACTTGACACAATACAGTAGTTCTACGTTCTAACTCTAAGGTTTGTTTCCTCTTGATGTAGCCTTAAGCAGAGACTGGCGAATAACTCATTCAATGAAAGGCGTTGGTAGGCTGCCAAAAAACTACAGTCTCCTGAAATCACAACATATATTTTTTCTTCCGACCTTCATGATAGTTTCAAGTAATGAGCAGTACACCAATCAAACTTGGATGTCCATGTTTCGTTCTCCTAGGTTGAAGCATTCGTTTGCAGTAGAAGTTTGAATTTTTAGGTTTCACTGCGTTTTCTTCTATATTGACAGATGCAGTTAGAAATCTAAAACAAACACGGTTTGTGCTAGCCTCTTGAAACTTGACACAATACAGTAGTTCTACGTTCTAACTCTAAGGTTTGTTTCCTCCTGATGTAGCCTTAAGCAGAGACTGGCGAATAACTCATTCAATGAAAGGCGTTGGTAGGCTGCCAAAAAACTACAGTCTCCTGAAATCACAACATATATTTTTTCTTCCGACCTTCATGATAACTTCAAGTAATGAGCAGTACACCAATCAAACTTGGATGCCCAAGTTTCGTTCTCCTACGTTGAAGCATTCGTTTGCAGGAAGAGTTTGAATTTTTAGGTTTCACTGCGTTTTCTTCTATATTGACAGATGCAGTTAGAACTCTAAATCAAACACGGTTTGTGCTAGCCTCTTGAAACTTGACACAATTCAGTAGTTCTACGTTCTAACTCTAAGGTTTGTTTCCTCTTGATGTAGCCTTCAGCAGAGACTGGCGAATAACACATTCAATGAAAGTCATTGTTAAGCTTCCAAAAAACTACCATCTCCTGAAATCACAACATATATTTTTTTCTTCCGAACTTCATGATACTTTCAAGTAATGAGCAGTACACCAATCAAACTTGGATGTCCAAGTTTTGTTCTCCTAGGTTGAAGCATTCGTTTGCAGGAACAGTTTGAATTTTTAGGTTTCACTGCGTTTTCTTCTATATTGACAGATGCAGTTAGAACTCTAAATTAAACACGGTTTGTGCTAGCTTCTTGAAATTTGACACAATACAGTAGTTCTACGTTCTAACTCTAAGGTTTGTTTCCTCTTGATGTAGCCTTAAGCAGAGACTGGCGAATAACTCATTCAATGAAAGGCGTTGGTAGGCTGCCAAAAAACTACAGTCTCCTGAAATCACAACATACATTTTTTCTTCCGACCTTCATGATTCTTTCAAGTAATGTGCAGTACACCAATCAAACTTGGATGCCCAAGTTTCGTTCTCCTACGTTGAAGCATTCGTTTGCAGGAACAGTTTGAATTTTCAGGTTTCACTGCGTTTTCTACTATATTGACAGATGCAGTTAGAACTCTAAATAAAACACGGTTTGTGGTAGCTTCTTGAAACTTGACAAAATACTGTAGTTCTACGTTCTATCTCTAAGGTTTGTTTCCTCTTGATGTAGCCTTAAGCAGAGACTGGCGAATAACTCATTCAATGAAAGGCGTTGGTAGGCTGCCAAAAAACTACAGTCTCCTGAAATCACAACATATATTTTTTCTTCCGACCTTCATGATACTTTCAAGTAATGAGCAGTACACCAATCAAACTTGGATGTCCATGTTTCGTTCTCCTAGGTTGAAGCATTCGTTTGCAGGAACAGTTTGAATTTTTAGGTTTCACTGCGTTTTCTTCTATATTGACAGATGCAGTTAGAACTCTAAATCAAACACGGTTTGTGCTAGCCTCTTGAAACTTGACACAATACAGTAGTTCTACGTTCTAACTCTAAGGTTTGTTTCCTCTTGATGTAGCCTTAAGCAGAGACTGGCGAATAACACATTCAATGAAAGTCATTGTTAAGCTTCCAAAAAACTACCATCTCCTGAAATCACAACATATATTTTTTTCTTCCGAACTTCATGATACTTTCAAGTAATGAGCAGTACACCAATCAAACTTGGATGTCCAAGTTTTGTTCTCCTAGGTTGAAGCATTCGTTTGCAGGAAGAGTTTGAATTTTTAGGTTTCACTGCGTTTTCTTCTATATTGACAGATGCAGTTAGAACTGTAAATCAAACACGGTTTTTGCTAGCCTCTTGAAACTTGACACAACTCAGTAGTTCTACGTTCTAACTCTAAGGTTTGTTTCCTCCTGATGTAGCCTTAAGCAGAGACTGGCGAATAACTCATTCAATGAAAGGCGTTGGTAGGCTGCCAAAAAACTACAGTCTCCTGAAATCACAACATATATTTTTTCTTCCACCTTCATGATAACTTCAAGTAATGAGCAGTACACCAATCAAACTTGGATGCCCAAGTTTCGTTCTCCTAGTTTGAAGCATTCGTTTGCAGGAAGAGTTTGAATTTTTAGGTTTCACTGCGTTTTCTTCTATATTGACAGATGCAGTTAGAACTCTAAATCAAACACGGTTTGTGCTAGCCTCTTGAAACTTGACACAATACAGTAGTTCTACGTTCTAACTCTAAGGTTTGTTTCCTCTTGATGTAGCCTTAAGCAGAGACTGGCGAATAACACATTCAATGAAAGGCATTGTTAAGCTTTCAAAAAACTACCATCTCCTGAAATCACAACATATATTTTTTCTTCCGAACTTCATGATACTTTCAAGTAATGAGCAGTACACCAATCAAACTTGGATGTCCAAGTTTCGTTCTCCTAGGTTGAAGCATTCGTTTGCAGGAAGAGTATGAAATTTTAGGTTTCACTGCGTTTTCTTCTATATTGACAGATGCAGTTAGAACTCTAAATCAAACACGGTTTGTGCTAGCCTCTTGAAACTTGACACAATACAGTAGTTCTACGTTCTAACTCTAAGGTTTGTTTCCTCTTGATGTAGCCTTAAGCAGAGACTGGCGAATAACACATTCAATGAGAGTCATTGTTAAGCTTCCAAAAACTACCATCTCCTGAAATCACAACATATATTTTTTCTTTTGAACTTCATGACACTTTCAAGTAATGAGCAGTACACCAATCAAACTTGGATGTCCAAGTTTAGTTCTCCTAGGTTGAAGCATTCGTTTGCAGGAACAGTTTGAATTTTTAGGTTTCACTGCGTTTTCTTCTATATTGACAGATGCAGTTAGAACTCTAAATCAAACACGGTTTGTGCTAGCTTCTTGAAACTTGACACAATACAGTAGTTCTACGTTCTATCTCTAAGGTTTGTTTCTCTTGATGTAGGCTTAAGCAGAGACTGGCAAGTAACTCATTCAATGAAAGGCGTTGGTAGGCTGCCAAAAAAACTACAGTCTCCTGAAATCACAACATATATTTTTTCTTCCGACCTTCATGATAACTTCAAGTAATGAGCAGTACACCAATCAAACTTGGATGTCCATGTTTCGTTCTCCTAGGTTGAAGCATTCGTTTGCAGTAGAAGTTTGAATTTTTAGGTTTCACTGCGTTTTCTTCTATATTGACAGATGCAGTTAGAAATCTAAAACAAACACGGTTTGTGCTAGCCTCTTGAAACTTGACACAATACAGTAGTTCTACGTTCTAACTCTAAGGTTTGTTTCCTCTTGATGTAGCCTTAAGCAGAGACTGGCGAATAACTCATTCAATGAAAGGCGTTGGTAGGCTGCCAAAAACTACAGTCTCCTGAAATCACAACATACGTTTTTTCTTCCGACCTTCATGATACTTTCAAGTAATGTGCAGTACACCAATCAAACTTGGATGTCCAAGTTTCGTTCTCCTACGTTGAAGCATTCGTTTGCAGGAACAGTTTGAATTTTCAGGTTTCACTGCGTTTTCTCCTATATTGACAGATGCAGTTAGAACTGTAAATCAAACACGGTTTGTGCTAGCCTCTTGAAACTTGACACAATACAGTAGTTCTACGTTCTAACTCTAAGGTTTGTTTCCTCTTGATGTAGCCTTAAGCAGAGACTGGCGAATAACACATTCAATGAAAGGCATTGTTAAGCTTTCAAAAAACTACCATCTCCTGAAATCACAACATATATTTTTTCTTCCGAACTGCATGATACTTTCAAGTAATGAGCAGTACACCAATCAAAATTGGATGTCCAAGTTTCGTTCTCCTAGGTTGAAGCATTCGTTTGCAGGAAGAGTATGAAATTTTAGGTTTCACTGCGTTTTCTTCTATATTGACAGATGCAGTTAGAACTCTAAATCAAACACGGTTTGTGCTAGCCTCTTGAAACTTGACACAATACAGTGATTCTACGTTCTAACTCTAAGGTTTGTTTCCTCTTGATGTAGCCTTAAGCAGAGACTGGCGAATAACACATTCAATGAAAGTCATTGTTAAGCTTCCAAAAACTACCATCTCCTGAAATCACAACATATATTTTTTCTTCCGAACTTCATGACACTTTCAAGTAATGAGCAGTACACCAATCAAACTTGGATGTCCAAGTTTAGTTCTCCTAGGTTGAAGCATTCGTTTGCACGAGCAGTTTGAATTTTTCGGTTTCACTGCGTTTTCTTCTATATTGACAGATGCAGTTAGAACTCTAAATCAAACACGGTTTGTGCTAGCTTCTTGAAACTTGACACAATACAGTAGTTCTACGTTCTAACTCTAAGGTTTGTTTCCTCTTGATGTAGCCTTAAGCAGAGACTGGCGAATAACTCATTCAATGAAAGGCGTTGGTAGGCTGCCAAAAAACTACAGTCTCCTGAAATCACAACATACATTTTTTCTTCCGACCTTCATGATACTTTCAAGTAATGTGCAGTACACCAATCAAACTTGGATGTCCAAGTTTTGTTCTCCTAGGTTGAAGCATTCCTTTGCAGGAACAGTTTGAATTTATAGGTTTCCCTGCGTTTTCTCCTGTATTGACAGATGCAGTTAGAACTCTAAATCAAACACGGTTTGTGGTAGCTTCTTGAAACTTGACACAATACAGTAGTTCTACGTTCTATCTCTAAGGTTTGTTTCCTCTTGATGTAGCCTTAAGCAGAGACTGGCCAATAACTCTTCAATGAAAGGAGTTGGTAGGCTGCCAAAAAACTACAGTCTCCTGAAATCACAACATATATTTTTTCTTCCGACGTTCATGATACTTTCAAGTAATGAGCAGTACACCAATCAAACTTGGATGCCCAAGTTTCGTTCTCCTACGTTGAAGCATTCGTTTGCAGGAACTGTTTGAATTTTCAGGTTTCACTGCGTTTTCTCCTATATTGACAGATGCAGTTAGAACTCTAAGTAAAACACGGTTTGTGGTAGCTTCTTGAAACTTGACACAATACTGTAGTTCTACGTTCTATCTCTAAGGTTTGTTTCCTCTTGATGTAGCCTTAAGCAGAGACTGGCGAATAACTCATTCAATGAAAGGCGTTGGTAGGCTGCCAAAAAACTACAGTCTCCTGAAATCACAACATATATTTTTTCTTCCGACCTTCATGATACTTTCAAGTAATGAGCAGTACACCAATCAAACTTGGATGTCCATGTTTCGTTCTCCTAGGTTGAAGCATTCGTTTGCAGGAGAAGTTTGAATTTTCAGGTTTCACTGCGTTTTCTCCTATATTGACAGATGCAGTTAGAACTGTAAATCAAACACGGTTTTTGCTAGCCTCTTGAAACTTGACACAATTCAGTAGTTCTACGTTCTAACTCTAAGGTTTGTTTCCTCTTGATGTAGCCTTAAGCAGAGACTGGCGAATAACTCATTCAATGAAAGGCGTTTGTAGGCTGCCAAAAAACTACATTCTCCTGAAATCACAACATATATTTTTTCTTCCGACCTTCATGATACTTTCAAGTAATGTGCAGTACACCAATCAAACTTGGATGTCCAAGTTTTGTTCTCCTAGGTTGAAGCATTCCTTTGCAGGAACAGTTTGAATTTTTAGGTTTCCCTGCGTTTTCTCCTATATTGACAGATGCAGTTAGAACTCTAAATCAAACACGGTTTGTGGTAGCTTCTTGAAACTTGACACAATACAGTAGTTCTACGTTCTATCTCTAAGGTTTGTTTCCTCTTGATGTAGCCTTAAGCAGAGACTGGCGAATAACTCTTCAATGAAAGGAGTTGGTAGGCTGCCAAAAAACTACAGTCTCCTGAAATCACAACATATATTTTTTCTTCCGACGTTCATGATACTTTCAAGTAATGAGCAGTACACCAATCAAACTTGGATGCCCAAGTTTCGTTCTCCTACGCTGAAGCATTCGTTTGCAGGAACAGTTTGAATTTTCAGGTTTCACTGCGTTTTCTTCTATATTGACAGATGCAGTTAGAACTGTAAATCAAACACGGTTTGTGCTAGCCTCTTGAAACTTGACACAATTCAGTAGTTCTACGTTCTAACTCTAAGGTTTGTTTCCTCCTGATGTAGCCTTAAGCAGAGACTGGCGAATAATTCATTCAATGAAAGGCGTTGGTAGGCTGCCAAAAAACTACAGTCTCCTGAAATCACAACATATATTTTTTCTTCCGACCTTCATGATAACTTAAAGTAATGAGCAGTACACCAATCAAACTTGGATGCCCAAGTTTCGTTCTCCTAGTTTGAAGCATTCGTTTGCAGGAAGAGTTTGAATTTTTAGGTTTCACTGCGTTTTCTTCTATATTGACAGATGCAGTTAGAACTCTAAATCAAACACGGTTTGTGCTAGCCTCTTGAAACTTGACACAATACAGTAGTTCTACGTTCTAACTCTAAGGTTTGTTTCCTCTTGATGTAGCCTTAAGCAGAGACTGGCGAATAACACATTCAATGAAAGGCATTGTTAAGCTTTCAAAAAACTACCATCTCCTGAAATCACAACATATATTTTTTCTTCCGAACTTCATGATACTTTCAAGTAATTAGCAGTACACCAATCAAACTTGGATGTCCAAGTTTCGTTCTCCTAGGTTGAAGCATTCGTTTGCAGGAAGAGTATGAAATTTTAGGTTTCACTGCGTTTTCTTCTATAGTGACAGATGCAGTTAGAACTCTAAATCAAACACGGTTTGTGCTAGCCTCTTGAAACTTGACAAAATACAGTAGTTCTACGTTCTAACTCTAAGGTTTGTTTCCTCTTGATGTAGCCTTAAGCAGAGACTGGCGAATAACACATTCAATGAGAGTCATTGTTAAGCTTCCAAAAAACTACCATCTCCTGAAATCACAACATATATTTTTTCTTCCGAACTTCATGACACTTTCAAGTAATGAGCAGTACACCAATCAAACTTGGATGTCCAAGTTTTGTTCTCCTAGGTTGAAGCATTCGTTTGCACGAGCAGTTTGAATTTTTAGGTTTCACTGCGTTTTCTTCTATATTGACAGATGCAGTTAGAACTCTAAATCAAACACGGTTTGTGCTAGCGTCTTGAAACTTGACACAATACAGTAGTTCTACGTTCTAACTCTAAGGTTTGTTTCCTCTTGATGTAGCCTTAAGCAGAGACTGGCGAATAACTCATTCAATGAAAGGCGTTCGTAGGCTGCCAAAAAACTACAGTCTCCTGAAATCACAACATACATTTTTTCTTCCGACCTTCATGATACTTTCAAGTAATGTGCAGTACACCAATCAAACTTGGATGTCCAAGTTTCGTTCTCCTAGGTTGAAGCATTCCTTTGCAGGAACAGTTTGAATTTTTAGGTTTCCCTGCGTTTTCTCCTGTATTGACAGATGCAGTTAGAACTCTAAATCAAACACGGTTTGTGGTAGCTTCTTGAAACTTGACACAATACAGTAGTTCTACGTTCTATCTCTAAGGTTTGTTTCCTCTTGATGTAGCCTTAAGCAGAGACTGGCGAATAACTCTTCAATGAAAGGAGTTGGTAGGCTGCCAAAAAACTACAGTCTCCTGAAATCACAACATATATTTTTTCTTCCGACGTTCATGATACTTTCAAGTAATGAGCAGTACACCAATCAAACTTGGATGCCCAAGTTTCGTTCTCCTACGTTGAAGCATTCGTTTGCAGGAACTGTTTGAATTTTCAGGTTTCACTGCGTTTTCTCCTATATTGACAGATGCAGTTAGAACTCTAAGTAAAACACGGTTTGTGGTAACTTCTTGAAACTTGACACAATACTGTAGTTCTACGTTCTATCTCTAAGGTTTGTTTCCTCTTGATGTAGCCTTAAGCAGAGACTGGCGAATATCTCATTCAATGAAAGGCGTTGGTAGGCTGCCAAAAAACTACAGTCTCCTGAAATCACAACATATATTTTTTCTTCCGACCTTCATGATACTTTCAAGTAATGAGCAGTACACCAATCAAACTTGGATGTCCATGTTTCGTTCTCCTAGGTTGAAGCATTCGTTTGCAGGAGAAGTTTGAATTTTCAGGTTTCACTGCGTTTTCTCCTATATTGACAGATGCAGTTAGAACTGTAAATCAAACACGGTTTGTGCTAGCCTCTTGAAACTTGACACAATTCAGTAGTTCTACGTTCTAACTCTAAGGTTTGTTTCCTCTTGATGTAGCCTTAAGCAGAGACTGGCGAATAACTCATTCAATGAAAGGCGTTGGTAGGCTGCCAAAAAACTACAGTCTCCTGAAATCACAACATATATTTTTTCTTCCGACCTTCATGATACTTTCAAGTAATGTGCAGTACACCAATCAAACTTGGATGTCCAAGTTTTGTTCTCCTAGGTTGAAGCATTCCTTTGCAGGAACAGTTTGAAATTTTAGGTTTCCCTGCGTTTTCTCCTATATTGACAGATGCAGTTAGAACTCTAAATCAAACACGGTTTGTGGTAGCTTCTTGAAACTTGACACAATACAGTAGTTCTACGTTCTATCTCTAAGGTTTGTTTCCTCTTGATGTAGCCTTAAGCAGAGACTGGCGAATAACTCTTCAATGAAAGGAGTTGGTAGGCTGCCAAAAAACTACAGTCTCCTGAAATCACAACATATATTTTTTCTTCCGACGTTCATGATACTTTCAAGTAATGAGCAGTACACCAATCAAACTTGGATGCCCAAGTTTCGTTCTCCTACGTTGAAGCATTCGTTTGCAGGAACAGTTTGAATTTTCAGGTTTCACTGCGTTTTCTTCTATATTGACAGATGCAGTTAGAACTGTAAATCAAACACGGTTTGTGCTAGCCTCTTGAAACTTGACACAATTCAGTAGTTCTACGTTCTAACTCTAAGGTTTGTTTCCTCCTGATGTAGCCTTAAGCAGAGACTGGCGAATAACTCATTCAATGAAAGGCGTTGGTAGGCTGCCAAAAAACTACAGTCTCCTGAAATCACAACATATATTTTTTCTTCCGACCTTCATGATAACTTAAACAATGAGCAGTACACCAATCAAACTTGGATGCCCAAGTTTCATTCTCCTAGTTTGAAGCATTCGTTTGCAGGAAGAGTTTGAATTTTTAGGTTTCACTGCGTTTTCTTCTATATTGACAGATGCAGTTAGAACTCTAAATCAAACACGGTTTGTGCTAGCCTCTTGAAACTTGACACAATACAGTAGTTCTACGTTCTAACTCTAAGGTTTGTTTCCTCTTGATGTAGCCTTAAGCAGAGACAGGCGAATAACACATTCAATGAAAGGCATTGTTAAGCTTTCAAAAAACTACCATCTCCTGAAATCACAACATATATTTTTTCTTCCGAACTTCATGATACTTTCAAGTAATGAGCAGTACACCAATCAAACTTGGATGTCCAAGTTTCGTTCTCCTAGGTTGAAGCATTCGTTTGCAGGAAGAGTATGAAATTTTAGGTTTCACTGCGTTTTCTTCTATAGTGACAGATGCAGTTAGAACTCTAAATCAAACACGGTTTGTGCTAGCCTCTTGAAACTTGACAAAATACAGTAGTTCTACGTTCTAACTCTAAGGTTTGTTTCCTCTTGATGTAGCCTTAAGCAGAGACTGGCGAATAACACATTCAATGAGAGTCATTGTTAATCTTCCAAAAAACTACCATCTCCTGAAATCACAACATATATTTTTTCTTCCGAACTTCATGACACTTTCAAGTAATGAGCAGTACACCAATCAAACTTGGATGTCCAAGTTTCGTTCTCCTAGGTTGAAGCATTCGTTTGCACGAGCAGTTTGAATTTTTAGGTTTCACTGCGTTTTCTTCTATATTGACAGATGCAGTTAGAACTCTAAATCAAACACGGTTTGTGCTAGCTTCTTGAAACTTGACACAATACAGTAGTTCTACGTTCTAACTCTAAGGTTTGTTTCCTCTTGATGTAGCCTTAAGCAGAGACTGGCGAATAACTCATTCAATGAAAGGCGTTGGTAGGCTGCCAAAAAACTACAGTCTCCTGAAATCACAACATACATTTTTTCTTCCGACCTTCATGATACTTTCAAGTAATGTGCAGTACACCAATCAAACTTGGATGTCCAAGTTTCGTTCTCCTAGGTTGATGCATTCCTTTGCAGGAACAGTTTGAATTTTTAGGTTTCCCTGCGTTTTCTCCTGTATTGACAGATGCAGTTAGAACTCTAAATCAAACACGGTTTGTGGTAGCTTCTTGAAACTTGACACAATACAGTAGTTCTACGTTCTATCTCTAAGGTTTGTTTCCTCTTGATGTAGCCTTAAGCAGAGACTGGCGAATAACTCTTCAATGAAAGGAGTTGGTAGGCTGCCAAAAAACTACAGTCTCCTGAAATCACAACATATATTTTTTCTTCCGACGTTCATGATACTTTCAAGTAATGAGCAGTACACCAATCAAACTTGGATGCCCAAGTTTCGTTCTCCTACGTTGAAGCATTCGTTTGCAGGAACTGTTTGAATTTTCAGGTTTCACTGCGTTTTCTCCTATATTGACAGATGCAGTTAGAACTCTAAGTAAAACACGGTTTGTGGTAGCTTCTTGAAACTTGACACAATACTGTAGTTCTACGTTCTATCTCTAAGGTTTGTTTCCTCTTGATGTAGCCTTAAGCAGAGACTGGCGAATAACTCATTCAATGAAAGGCGTTGGTAGGCTGCCAAAAAACTACAGTCTCCTGAAATCACAACATATATTTTTTCTTCCGACCTTCATGATACTTTCAAGTAATGAGCAGTACACCAATCAAACTTGGATGTCCATGTTTCGTTCTCCTAGGTTGAAGCATTCGTTTGCAGGAGAAGTTTGAATTTTCAGGATTCACTGCGTTTTCTCCTATATTGACAGATGCAGTTAGAACTGTAAATCAAACACGGTTTGTGCTAGCCTCTTGAAACTTGACACAATTCAGTAGTTCTACGTTCTAACTCTAAGGTTTGTTTCCTCTTGATGTAGCCTTAAGCAGAGACTGGCGAATAACTCATTCAATGAAAGGCGTTGGTAGGCTGCCAAAAAACTACAGTCTCCTGAAATCACAACATATATTTTTTCTTCCGACCTTCATGATACTTTCAAGTAATGTGCAGTACACCAATCAAACTTGGATGTCCATGTTTTGTTCTCCTAGGTTGAAGCATTCGTTTGCAGGAACAGTTTGAATTTTTAGGTTTCCCTGCGTTTCTCCTATATTGACAGATGCAGTTAGAACTCTAAATCAAACACGGTTTGTGGTAGCTTCTTGAAACTTGACACAATACAGTAGTTCTACGTTCTATCTCTAAGGTTTTGTTTCCTCTTGATGTAGCCTTAAGCAGAGACTGGCGAATAACTCTTCAATGAAAGGAGTTGGTAGGCTGCCAAAAAACTACAGTCTCCTGAAATCACAACATATATTTTTTCTTCCGACGTTCATGATACTTTCAAGTAATGAGCAGTACACCAATCAAACTTGGATGCCCAAGTTTCGTTCTCCTACGTTGAAGCATTCGTTTGCAGGAACAGTTTGAATTTTCAGGTTTCACTGCGTTTTCTTCTATATTGACAGATGCAGTTAGAACTGTAATCAAACACGGTTTGTGCTAGCCTCTTGAAACTTGACACAATTCAGTAGTTCTACGTTCTAACTCTAAGGTTTGTTTCCTCCTGATGTAGCCTTAAGCAGAGACTGGCGAATAACTCATTCAATGAAAGGCGTTGGTAGGCTGCCAAAAAACTACAGTCTCCTGAAATCACAACATATATTTTTTCTTCCGACCTTCATGATAACTTAAAGTAATGAGCAGTACACCAATCAAACTTGGATGCCAAGTTTCGTTCTCCTAGTTTGAAGCATTCGTTTGCAGGAAGAGTTTGAATTTTTAGGTTTCACTGCGTTTTCTTCTATATTGACAGATGCAGTTAGAACTCTAAATCAAACACGTTTGTGCTAGCCTCTTGAAACTTGACACAATACAGTAGTTCTACGTTCTAACTCTAAGGTTTGTTTCCTCTTGATGTAGCCTTAAGCAGAGACTGGCGAATAACACATTCAATGAAAGGCATTGTTAAGCTTTCAAAAAAACTACCATCTCCTGAAATCACAACATATATTTTTTCTTCCGAACTTCATGATACTTTCAAGTAATGAGCAGTACACCAATCAAACTTGGATGTCCAAGTTTCGTTCTCCTAGGTTGAAGCATTCGTTTGCAGGAAGAGTATGAAATTTTAGGTTTCACTGCGTTTTCTTCTATAGTGACAGATGCAGTTAGAACTCTAAATCAAACACGGTTGTGCTAGCCTCTGAAACTTGACAAAATACAGTAGTTCTACGTTCTAACTCTAAGGTTTGTTTCCTCTTGATGTAGCCTTAAGCAGAGACTGGCGAATAACACATTCAATGAGAGTCATTGTTAAGCTTCCAAAAAACTACCATCTCCTGAAATCACAACATATATTTTTTCCTTCCGAACTTCATGACACTTTCAAGTAATGAGCAGTACACCAATCAAACTTGGATGTCCAAGTTTTGTTCTCCTAGGTTGAAGCATTCGTTTGCACGAGCAGTTTGAATTTTTAGGTTTCACTGC
>NW_027512087.1:300000-546011 GCF_048772815.1 Callospermophilus lateralis | reverse complement strand
CCGCGCTGGCAGGCCGCTGGGCCTGTTTCTCCATTCGGTTGCAGGTCTGCCTACCTTGCGGGAGTGGGTGGTGGCTCTGCTTTGCCCCTTCTCCAATTGGGGTGTCGTGACTATCATGCCGGCACGTCGCTGGGCCTGTTCTGGGCGCGGGCAAAGGCTCTATAATCCAAAGATTATATATAATCTTTGGATTATTATATATATAATCCAAAGATTATATATATATATTATATATAATATATATTATATATTATATATTCAAACTCAACCCTGTTGAATATGTCTAAATCTGTCACTCACTTTACACTTTGAATGATTTTGTAATGTGTCTATTGATATCTGCTTTCCTACATATTTTCCCCAGTTCATCATTGTGACTGAATCTTCACATGTGCTATCACTAACATTCACTCTCTAACCGAAACCCTATTGCTAAAAAACTTTGGTCCAAATTATATATTCACTCTTCTTCCTAAACCTACCTACTGTCTTCCTAATCCTACCGACTATCCCTTTTTGACTGGATGTTCTCTTCTACATTCAATCATCCAAGGTACAAGGTCCTATGCCATTGTATATCGAATTATATGAGACATATTTGCAGAACATAATTCGTAGCTAAGTATCCCAATCAAGGGCTCAATGCCCTTCTGGGCTTCAAATCATACCTAGATTTCTGTTTTCATACTTATATTTCACCTCTATATTCTTGTAAATATCACAGGTTTCCAACACTATTATTCATCGCACAGAATGATTCCTAACCCAAATCGAACCTGTTATTAACCATAAACATACACTGTTCCCTCAAACTCATTTCACAAAAGAGCAGGAACAGAGTTGTTCTTACAATACAGGAAAGTAGGGGACCGTCCACCTGCTGAGAACCTCAAAGGTCCATGCAGAAATGATACTTGCACAAGTTGTAGGCATGTATGAAGGACCTGAGTGAGCAAAAGTCATCTTCCATGGCAAAAAAACCTAGTTAGAACGAAGGGACGTGTCTGAATCAGCCTCTCTCTTCTTATTGTAGAGAAGACTGACCAAAACAGGCCTGTGTGGAGAGCTGTTCCCGTTTGGCTATCGTTTATATTCCATTCTAACTTGTGAAAGTGTCACAAGAAGGAGCGGCTGGCTCCATCTCTTGGGACTCTTGGAAGCAACTGTTAGGACAAAGTGGTTGCCAAGGCAGTCACCTCATTCAGTTCCAAAGAAAGTGACATACCTCATTTCCTTGTGATGGAACTCTCTGAACTTGGTATCCAAGAAGCCACCCAGTGGCAGTCCCAGTCCCAGTCCCAGTCCCAGTGGGCTCACTTGTTTGGATTTTCCAAGGACAAAGTCAGCCTTTCTTGGTACCTACTGATGTGAGGATGGCCAAATGCCAGTAGAGCTCTGAAGAGGGACCTTTTCTGAGAAAACAGGTAGTGGCTCACCGCTGGCTCCTCTCAACTTCACAGAGTTGGACAAGGAGACCAGAACTGAGACAAGA
Organism: Callospermophilus lateralis; assembly: GCF_048772815.1. NCBI lineage: Eukaryota > Metazoa > Chordata > Mammalia > Rodentia > Sciuridae > Callospermophilus > Callospermophilus lateralis. Next base: position 544,519 of record NW_027512087.1, on the reverse strand, counting down.
CAGGCCAATTCGGGGAAACATTGTATGGCTCACCAGTCAGAGGACACTCCGGGTTGTCACAGACCTACATGGGGAAAGAAGGTGCCTTTGTGGGAGTGGGTTTGGATTTGTGGTTCTGTCTCATGTTCTGAGAATAGGTAGGAAAGGCGTTTTTGGTTTTTTTTTTTTTTTTTTTTGGTTTTGAGTGGACTGTTCTAGTAAGTCGTTTGACAAGGCGAGTGTTTCTTTGTCTGTGTATCCCACTGTGTCTGGTGTTGTACACATTAGAAAAGAAAATGCATTAATGGATGTGTCCTGTCTAGTATAAATCTTCCCAAAATTCATCCTGCCCAATATATGAATGAACTGCAGCTTGTCTTATCAATGGGAAACACCTGCTATCTTCCTAAGTTGCTGTTTTCTTCCTAAATTCTGGCCACTCTGCAGAATAGGCTCACGGTTTTGTGTACAAGATATGTACCACCTCCAAGCTCTCTGACATGGCCAAGTACTGGAGAGCTGAAGAGAATGGCGAGCATCTCAGAAAACTCAGATATCAGTGTGACCAGGAAACTCTCAGTTGAGAGACCCTGCTTTGGACTTTTTGTTTAAGTACTGTTCTCTTGCACTGAATATCTGGAAGGATTTTGCTTCCGGCCACCCCTTTGTGAAGCCTGAAGAATATAGTTTTGAAATGGAAATGAATGGGCATCACCTGTTGCTCTTTGCTTTATTGCTTTCGAAAGGGATGTGGCTGAATTAGCCTCTTGGCCTTGTTTGTGGCTGTGATTTAGATTCTAAGCACATGATGGATCTAAAGTATGATTCCACCTAGGTCTGGATTGGTCCATCTTCGCCACATTAAGAAAAGAGAGGCTGATTCAAACACGTCCCTTCGTCCTGACTAGGTTGTTTGCCATAGAAGATGACTTTTGCTCTCTCAGGTCCTTCATAGCTGCCTATATCTTCTCCAGGAATCATTTCTGCATGGACCTTTGAGGTTCTCAGCAGGTGGAAGATCCCCTACATTCTGTATTGTAAGACCAGCTCTGGCCCTGCTGTTCTATAAAGTTAGATTGAGGGAACTGTGTATGGTTAGGTTTAATACCTGGTTCAATTTGGGTTATGAATCATTCTGCGGGATGCATATTGGTATTGGAAACCTGCGATATTCACAAGAATATATAGGTGAAATATAAGTATGAAAACAGAAATCTAGGTAAGATTTGAAGCCCAGAGGGCATTGGGCCGTTGATTGGGATACTTAGCATTCAATTATGTTCTGCACAGATGTCTCAGATAAATCGATATACAATGGCATAGGACCTTGTACCTTGGATGATTGAATGTCGAAGCAACATCCAGTCAAAAAGGCATAGTCAGTAGGATTAAGAAGATAGTCGGTAGGTTTAGAAAGACGAGTGAGTATAGGATTTGGACCAAAAGTTCTTTAGCAACAGGGTTTCGGGTAGAGAGTGAATGTAAACGTGAGCACATGTGAAGAGTCAGTCACAATGATGAACTGGGGAAAATGTGTCAGAAAGCAGATATCAACAGAGACATTAGGAAATCAGGCAAAGTATAAAGTGAGTGATAAGATTAGATATTTTCAATATGGTTGAGGTTGAATATATAATCTTAGAAAGAAACAAATATGTAATTACGAATTGGATTGACATTTGAAAGCATTAGGCAATATGAACATGGATGCTTTTAGTTGTCCTTGCTCAGTTTCCATTTAGGCTTTGGTAGAATCTTAAGTGTTATCTTCGCTTTTTTTGTCCAGAATATTACTGTGATAAATGTATATGTAGATCAGGTGACATGAGTATTTCTTCCACCATTTTTTTTAGGAATAATTGGAAGACGTATAAATTAGTCTTGGGGGTACAAAGAGGTGTAACCTTTGTTTATGAATACAGAGATAATGCATGAATAGTCCATACTGTGAATAAATAATATAACTGGATCTACTTTAAATAATGGATTGAATTATTATCTGAAATTATATATGAAATCATATATTGATATACAATCATTCATTCCAACCAGTTATACAACTAATGGAAATATTAGTGTTATGGTTTATCATGAAGGGTGTGTGAGTTTTGGTTCAAAAATGATTATGGAAAACGATAATAATGACTTTGGAATGAAGCCTCATTAAAAGACCAGTGAAGAAACATGGAGAAATACATGTGTTCTGAAGTAGGAAGTGATTGTAAGTAAAAAAAATGCCTATGAATTTGTGAACTTGTGGATGAAATACATATCCTATGATGTGCATAAACTGAAGAAATAGTAATGTACCAGTGTTGAATAAAAGTGAACATCAAAATGCACATCATGTCCCATAGGAATCTACTTGCATTGATGTTATACTCGATCAGTTACTGTAGAAATATTAGGATTTGTATGCACCATTCACTGAAGTTAGTTGTCAGTACTAGGAAAGAAATATGTAGTTCAGGTAGATGAATATTTGTGAGAATAATCTTGTGAAATTTTGATTATAAATCCACACATATGAATATGAATGAATTTAGGGAGTGTATAATAAGACACATATATTACATATTTTGATAAATCTGTAGAGTGTGTATATATATACAGACACACACACACACACACACACACACACACACAACCAGATATTAAAAACTAGCAAAATATATGCCGATCAAAATTCATCATGAAATATATATCATAAAGATCCAAAAATATTCTTTTGACTGAACATGGGTTTATGTATAGTGTTGTTCTACTGGGAAGCTCACCCATAGGTTGAATTTTCAGTTCCAACACCATTTTGGAAGAGTGATGTCTTCTCACACTTTGTATCTGCCAAGTCATGTAACTCACAAGAATGTACGTGTGATCCCCGTAGGATTCTATTTGTGCATATAAAAATACATGTGCTGAATAAGCTCCAGAGAAAGGGAGACAGTAATTCACATATTTGTTAACTTTAAAAACACATGGAAAACTATTTCAATTAAAAATTGACTAGATTTATAACACCTACCCTTTCTCATGCAAAAGTCAATTTCAAATCTGAACTGCGTGTATTTATATACTGTTTTGGTTATTTTTCTCTATCATATTAGGATTAGTAGTCAGAGTCTAGTAGAATATGGGTTAGTGTCAGGTATTCAGAAATTCGAATGGAAAATAGGAAAATTATCTAATATGTATGCAAATATGTGCTACAAAAAATCTTCCCACTCTCATCCAGAACAATGCCTTGACATTACCTTCGCCCCAAGTTAGACACATTTAGAGAAGAAGAGTTAAAAAATCTGTGATTACATTTCTGGAATGGAAAATGCTCATGAGTGCACAAAATTGGAGGTGGTATAGGAGTTTCTAAAAGTAAGGACAGGGTACACACTCCACAAACATGGAGCTCTGCCAGCCTAACACTTTTTGAGAAACTGCCACTGAGGTTGTGCACTTGAAATATATGTTGTTGTCAGGAGTTAAGTTTCCTTTGCAGTGACACCCTCAAAGCTGGGTGTGCGTCTCTGAGACCTTGAGGACATAGTTTCTTATTTTCCAATGTACACGAGGCAGCAGTGCTGAAGTCTCTCTTTGTAGGTTAACTGTGGCGACTGGGGCTTAGTGTCTCCCCATGTGGAATGTGAAGCCAATTGGTCATCCTCCACTTTTTGTGGTGTTTCTTGCTGCTGCACTGGGAGTTTGGTATTTGCTTCTTAAAATACAACAGTTCAACTGGTACACCGTGCTGGAGGGAATTCTGTCAAGTGTGGTGGGTCAGGGTCTGCAAGAAAGTGCACCATCCAGGCTTCGCTGAAACTTTAGTGACACACCATAAATTTTGGCCTTCCCTGGCCAGACAACGACCCTCTCTGAGGCTCTAATTGTCCTCATAATTTCTGATATTGGGACAAGCAAAAATAAATAAATAAACTAGCATTTGTGTCATGCTTGTCAAAGTTCTGTTTTCTGTAACCCCCCTTTTGTGTAACTTTCTGGGCCATATAGCTGGGCTATAGGAAAGGCGGGGTTGCTGTTTTGTTCCTGCCGTTTTGGGAGGGAGAGGCAGCCCAGCTGGTTGACATAATAAGCTTGCCTCAACTTGATTTTAGTTGGAGTCAGTGTTCTTTTTTTGCTTTCTCATCTAACCTTTTTGAGTTTCCCAGCAAATGACCCTGCCGACCAGATCACAAGACCAGACTGCTGGAAATTCTGAATCTGGCCTTCCCTCCAGGGCTCCGGGCTGGAGAGCCACTCTAGGGGGTGCACATCTTGAGATGTTCCAAGGCCTTTGAGTGAGCGTTCGGTCCCAGGAGCACTGCAGTGAGCCACCTCACTAAAACGATTAGCAAGCACCTGGTGGAGGAGGCCTCAATAATTAAGTGCTGCCTTTATAACATCAGATATCCGTTAAAGGAAGATCTGTTCTGATGACATAGAGGTGTCCTGGAAAGGCTCACATATACTCCTTTTCGGGACAGCAATGAGAATCATTCTGTCTTCTGTTCTGTTCTGTAGGGAATTCCTCTGGAATGGTAGAGAGGTGCTGACTGGCATGCACGCGGTCCTACTTCGGAGCTTTAGCAAGACGTTGCATTGCTCCTCTGTTTTTCTGTTTCGAGTCCGGGTTTCTGTTTTTTGTGTTTTGTTCTGTGTTCTATGTTTTTCTTGTTTGTTTTGTTCTGTGATTTCTGTGGCAAAATCTTAACTATATTGGACGTGAAAATGGGTAACAAAGCAAGTAAAACTGACATCCCTTTGGACTGTGTTTTAAGGAACTGCGATGAACTTTACCCCCCTTTGTTAAGCAGAATGAGAGAAGCCCCTAGCTGGGTGCCTGGAGCACACCCACTGAAGAGGACAATGCCTGCTGTGGACCTCAGAACTGAGTATCTCCCAGGTTAAAAAGTGAATCTCCATTAAAACCCCTTGTCCCTCCAGATCCAGAGAGTCACAACATTTGGGCAGAGTCCCCTGTGTTTTTCCTTTGTTACCAAAGCAATAACCCCCCTCCCTTTTTCTTTTTCTAAAAACCTTGTCCTCATTATTAAATTGGCATTAATTGGCTTCAAGGTCAGGAGCCGAACTTTAAGTTACAAATTTTGCTACATCCCCCCCCCGCTTAGTCCCAGAACTTTTTTAGAACTGACTACTTAAATGTTAGTAAAGTAAATGTAGCATGCTTGGGGTGGATCCAAACCAGAGTAGCTGATCCTGTAAGTAAAAGGAGGGACTGAGGGACTCCCCGCAGCTCCCAAAGCCCTGTTGCTTCAGGGAATTCCCTCCTTTCTTCCCTGCACTGTAAGGATAATGCCACCTCTGTCTTCTAAAAAAGAGAAAAAGAAAAAGAGGACACTAAATGCATTAAAGTCACCATGGAGACCCTTGATTGTACATTTCAGGTTGCCCCTCTTTTAAAACATCTGGTCCCCCCCTGTTGACATCTATGGTGCCACTGGTGTAGGAGATTTTTCTCTTATCTGCTCTGGTTTAAAGGATTCTGTCTGACAGCCACAGTCTGGACCTCCTTTCTGTCTGTCTTGTGTCTTTGTTTCTGGCCCTTTAAGACACCTGCAATAATGTGTTGATATTATAAATTGTTTTTGGGGAATGATCTTAGCTGAATGTGTGTCTAAATGATGATGTTTTATTGTAACAATCTGGTATCTGAATGGGTTTTTGAAGCATTGCACAATCTTGCAGTTAAAAGTCGGGTTTAGGTAATTGTTTAGTTTATGATTTCAGATAATTCATGCCAGAGAACTTAAATACTAAGGATGGAAAACTAAAGAACTCTACTTCCAAGTTGGCAAGAAATTTCCCAATCACTCAGTCTTTTTTTTTTCACCAATTTTGAATTGGGTAGCCTGGGAAAATGTCACTTTGTGCACCAGAGCATTAATCTGGACAAGTATTGTAAATCATAGTATGATATCTGTTGACAAAACAAGATGTAAAGATATAAAATTTTGTGAATTGTATCTTAAATTTGTACCATAATTTTCAACATCCGAACTTGAAAATTATGGTTAAAATGCCTTAGGCCTGAGGTGTCTGCTCAGAATAGCAGTTTTTTCTTCCTCTTTCCAGACCTCAGCCATGATTTATTTTGAAAGGCAAATGAAAGAAGCCTGCAAGATTATTAGGAGACTGATCTGAGGCCTAAGAAAAAAAAAGGTAAATTGTATGGTATTTACTAATTACTGACCAGTCATTTTTTCTAGGACTCTTATTTTTTTCCTTAGATACTTTATTTTAATTTTTTTTTGAGCTCATGATTTTGATCATACAGACCTAGGTTAATGTTTTTCTGATCAGTACTATCTTTGACCAACTTTGGAATTTTTGAAACATTGCAATGGAGATTTCACCTGCGAAAAGCTAAAAGGCCTTTACTATTATTACGTGTGCTCAATTTTGTTATGTGTTGTATGTCTATATATACATATGTCCGTATATCATATATATGATACACAAATTAACATATATAAGGAGCACTCATAAAAAAAGCGCTCATATAAACAAATTTTAAAAAGTGGATCCAAAGGTCTTTAATTCACGTGATTTAAATGGTTCAATTAAATTGGATAAACAGATAAAAATAAATGTTTTTAAATTTAAGCTTTCAAGTTTTTCTAGGTATTCAAAAATCTAATAAAATGTTAATATCTACAAAATGTCTAATATGCCTTGGTTCTAGGACTTTTCCTTCAACATAAAAATGGTTTACACTCTTCAATACATTTGTCTAATATTTTGATAAATAAGTAAAGTAAATTTGATATGGGATTACTCATTCATGAGTACTTTTGTTAGATATCTGATTGACTTCCTAACGTCTGTATAAGTTTGACTAAAGTCTGTAAAGGATAGTAAAAATCAATCATGTGTTAAAGAGACAAAAATTTCTTAAAACATAAGTTTACCCATAGCATTGTGTTTATTAAGTTTTATTTTTTCTAGAGCAAGCAACCATAGAAATTAAACAACTGATTAAATTAGAACTGTTATTTTAGAGCACTGTATTGCCATTTCTTTAAAAGCTAAACTTGGTTAATGTAGAAACATCAATGTAATTGTGATGCTACTAATGTGCTCATATCAGGTATGCAAGTCTGTAAGGTAAAAATTTTAAAAGAGGATTATATCAAGCTAGTGTTCTGAAGTTGTACGGTAAAAAATGTATTGGGGATTTTTTCACCTGTTACCAATAAGATATGCAAAGTTTTATGTTACTTTTTACATTGGGGAACAATTTAAATGTATTTTATGTTAATTAGAGCCTAATCTATGTAAAGGTTAAAAACTTTCAGCATTTCTTTAATTCATGTTTTAAAAGTGATATTATATATTGTTAGCTAATGTTCATGTGACCTCAAACAATTTATGTAAACTTAGTAAAATAATATTTAAAAAATAAAGATCAGCTTTAGAACTAAAACACTTAATATTTATAAAGAGCCCTGCCTTACCTGAGATAAGGCTGTGTGTCCCATCTTACTACATGTGAGAATGACTACAAAAGCAGTAGGTCAGATTTTATTTCTTTAAAGTTATGTTAAAAGTTCTTTTTTTTATGTCAAAATAACTAGGATCTCAAACAGGGGATATAATGTATTACTCAGCCAAAAAATTCAGTGTAGCTATTACACGAACTAAGTATTTTTACTCTTGTTATAAAATTTTATTTTGTAATTTCCTTATATGTGATCTAGATTCTCTGTTAGTGTTTTACAGAAGTGTTGCTTTAAGAAAAAAACATGGGTTAATTTCAGAGAGTAAGTTATCACCTACAAGACAGACAGAATAAAACAGATCCCAATTAATAAAAAGATAAATAATTATAAATTTATAGACATTAAAGCCCAGTGCTCTTAATATAAGGATGTTAAAATTTATTTGATGGATGTTTAAGATTAGGATTTAAAATTAAATTTAAATGAAAAGGGCCAAAAAAAACCAATATTTGTCTCTTGCCCTCTGAGTCAGTCTGAATCCAGGGAACAGGGGACTTCACTAAAGAGTTTTGCAACTCTGGGCCACATAAACTCCCCATCAGGGAGATTAATGAGACCACTGGAGAACAGAAAGCCAATCAGTGCATTTTCTATGAAGAGGAGAGTCATCAGAGAAGGGAGAAATCCCTGATGCTTCCCAGGGAAGCCACATGGTCAAGCAAGACCTGGACCCACCTAGCGCAAATGGCTCTAGAAGAACTGAGAAAGTGCTCTCAAGTTTCCCCAGGAATGACTCCCATGAAAGCTCAGCTGACTGTTAACAATAGATAGAAACAAAAGTCAGTTTGACTTCTTCATCTTAAACACTTAGCAAAGACAATGAAAACCAAAATACAGCCATTCCTGGGCATTTTAAATAATAATAATAATAATAATAATAATAATAATAATAATATTTTAAGGTATACACTTTATGTTAGCCTCCCAAAATAAGTAAGACTGGAGGCTACAAAGAAGGATTCTCAGAGAGGAATGCCTGATACTTATTAAAAGAGACTATCAAGAAGAGCTGCCAGAGGCAGAAATTTTCAGTTTAAGGCCTAAAGATATTTCTAACGTACACAGGTAAGTTTGGTGTTTGCTAGTACGATTATCCAGCATTGAGTATCAGAATTAAAGGTTTCCTCTATTAGACACAGAGGTCATACTGGTAAAAGGATTTTGCAAGATCAGATGACATTAAATTATTAAACTGTATCTTATGGGGAGGAACAACTGTAATACTAAAAGTTAAATATTAAGTTGACAGTCTTGATAACTGGGAATATTAAAGACCGGTGAGGGAAATTCTATAGAGTGACATGTTCCAGTTGCTGCAACATTTATTCAGTACTCATGGTTTTTGTTTCTCTCATAGAAGAACCCATCCCCAGATGACTTTACAACCTGTTCTTCCTTAACGAGACTTCAAAACGAACTGATTTCTAAAAGGCAACTCATGTCCCTCAACTACTTCTAAAAGGCAACTCATGTCCCTCACACCATGCCTACTCACGTCACCCTCTCTCAGCTCAGAAGAATCCAAAATGGGTGACGCCTCTCTTATTACAACAATGGAGCCAAATATAAATAGACTATCAATACAAGTAATTAATTAAGTCAGGTAAAATCAGGGAGACTGGTTTTGGGTGAGTTCTAAAAATTTGGAGACTCTTACCTGAGGGATTAAAATTTCCTCAGTGCTCTTCCCCCAATCTATCAAAGATTTGAAAGTGACACAGAGAAAAGGGGAAAATGATAGACCCAACCTGATCTTTTATTAAAATTGGGAGCCATCTTGCCACAAAGCATGAAAAGATAATTTTGGCTTTACCATAAATTACTGAAAATTCTGAACCTGTTTGGAATGAATGCCAGTGACTTGAACTGACCCATGTCTTGCTCTCTGACCTGATAGCAACCCTTTTTGAAACTTTAGTGACATATCATAAATATTTGCCTTCCCTGGCCAGACAGCAACCCTCTCTGAGGCTCCATTTTACAGCAAAAAAAAAAATGTAAACTACCATTAGTGTGATGCTTGTCAGAGTTCTGTTATCTCTAACCCCCATTTTGTGTAACTTTCTGGGCTATAAAGCTGTGCTGTAGGAAAGCTGGGGTTGCTGTCTTGTTCCCGCCGTTTTCGGAGGGAGAGGCAGCATGGCCAGTGGAAATAATAAGTTTAATTTAATTTGATTTCTATTGGAGTCAGTGGTCTTTTCTTGTGTCCTGATCTAACAGGTAAACACTCCAAAAACTTGCAGCTCTGCTGGCCTAAAGACTTCTTGAGACACTTCCCTTGAGATTGGGCACTTGAAATATATGTTGTTTTAAGGAGCTTTAGCATCCTTTCTAGTGGGACCATCAAAGCTGGGTCTGCATCTATGTGACCTGGAGGACATGGTTTCTTATATTCCAATGAACATGAGGCAGCAGTGCTGAATTCTCTCTTTGTAGGTAAACTGTGGCCACTGGGTGCTAAGTGTCTCCTCGTGTGGACTGTGAAGACATTTGGTCATCCTCCACATTTATTGCTGTTTCTTGCTGCTGCACTGGGATTTTGGTATTTGCTTCACGAAATACAAAATGTTCAACTGGGACCCAGTGCTGGAGGGAGTTCTGTCACGTGTGGTGGGTCAGAGTCTGCAGGAGAATGCACCAACCAGGCTTCTATCCCACAGAGCCTGCCCCCTTGACCATAGCAACCTGATTCTGAACATTGCCCTGAAATTTCTCCATATAACAAGATGCCTTTACATAGAAGGTTCTGCTGGCTGCACCATGTCAGTCACAACCCATTTGGAAGTAAATGGCAGATCCACATGGCCCCACCACAGATGTTTTATTACACACCTGCACAACACTGCTCTATGACCACTAATCAGGAGGCTCCAACTTACTGACATCTCTGTTCTACACCATTATCATAAAACCCAGTCAATTAAGGCACTGTCTGGTACATTTAAAATAGCAACAGGACATCCAAGATTTTCCAGTGCCACCTGGTCATGGGAATTTCAAAAATTTCATGATATTTATCTAGGCATTCTTCAAGGATGAAGTCGGAGGCACTGTGGGTTTCAATTAATTCAGGAACCATTAAATGTTGAGGAAGATCATTTCAATGAAAACTCTGGAGAAATCTCACAGGCAAGGCTTCCCAAAGAGTGGGCAAAAGGTTACATGAAGCCAGGCCCATAGAGGTCTACAATGAGAGGTCCTTGTGTGTTTTGACTCTCAAATATGGATGCCAAGGCTTTCAAAATAAAATCATATGATATCATGGCTGAGATTCCTTGTGTTCTGTGGAAAGCCACCCTTGGTCTACATCTCAGTTTTCAAGGGCGACTCTCATGCGTGGCCTCCAAAAATGCCAACACAAATAATGGCAATACTTTTTTGAGGTCAGTTCCACAACGCAGTCTCAAAGGGTAATCACACCAGAGTTTAAACCCCGGTGGACCCAGTCATCTTTTCCAATCGCCACACAAATGACCACAATTAAAACCAAAACACTTCCACATAGCCCTCATATTCTTCCATATACACACTCATCATAACCTCTGGCTGGAGGTTTCCATGAGGGGCACATCTAAAAACAGGGTCCAAAATAAGCTCCTTTTCCCCTCATTTGCCTAAAGTCTTTGTGGCCGGGACAACTTTCCTGTGAACCAGGAGTGATCAAATAGGCCTGCTCTTAATACTGCTCTGCTTCTCCAATTTGAGGCCTACTGACAGTCTGGTATAGATTCTTCATGTGATTTGGAGTCATGAGGAAACCCAAGCACCACTACAGGGCTTTGATGTACTAATTTGACCCAAGGGATCCCTATTTTCACTTGATGGATGTCCGGAAACTAAGAGAGATAGGCAAGAAGCTTCATCCACAATTACTGATTTTTTTGCCATTTTGGTTTTGAATGTACACATGGCATCTTTCTTTAGATCCATCTGGTGTAGAGAATCTAAGCGACAACCTCACACAGGGCCAAGATGCTGATTCAGACACATCCATTTTAAAAGCAATTAAGCAAAGAGCCACAGGTGATGCCCATTCATTTCCATTTGAAAACTATTTTCTTCAGGCTTCACAAAGTGTGACCTGAGGCAAAGACCTTCCTGACATTCAGGGCAACAGAAAAATAGGTAAGCAAAAGGCCCAAAGCAGGGTTTCTCCACTGAGACTTTCCTATTCACACGGATACCTGAGTTTTCTGAGATGCTCTCATTCTCTTCAGCTATTCAGTACATGGCCATTTCACAGAGCTTGGAGGTGGTACATACCTTGGACACAAAACCATGAGCCTATTCTGGATAGATGACTGAATTCAGGAAGAAAACTGGAACTTTGGAAGATAATAGGTATTGCACATCAATAAGGCTAGCCACTCTCTATTCATAAATTGGGCAGGATGAATGCTGGGAGCTTTCTACTAGACACAACACATCCATTGATGCATTCTCTTTACTATTGTCTACAACCACTGACACAGTAAAATACACAGACATAGAATCACTCACCTTGTCAAATGACAAACAAGAAACAGTCCACCCCAAACCAAACAAACCGACTTTTCTACCTATTCTCAGAAAATGTGAAAACCACATACTCACACCCACACTCAAAAAGGTACCTCCTTCCCCCAAGTAGGTCTGTGACTCTATGGAGTGTCTTCTAACTGGTGAGCCATACTATGTTCCCCCGAAATTGCCTCTACAGTCTCAGATCTTGTCTCCTTTTCCAACTCTGTGAATTTGCCATGAGCCAGTGGTGAGCAACTACCTGCTTTCCCAGGAAAGGACCCTCTTCATAGTTCTCCTGTCATTTTGCCATCCTCACATCAGTAGGTACCAAGAAAAGCTGACCCTGTCCTTGGTAAATCCAAACAATTGAGTTCACTGGGACTGGGACTGGGACTGCCTCTGGGTCTCTGGGTTCCTGGATACCATGTTCAGAGAGTTCCATCAACAAGGAAGTTAGGTAGGTCAATTCCTTCAGCAACTGAATGAGGTCACTGCCGTGACAATCACTTTGTCCTAACAGTTGCTTCCAAGAGTCCCATGAGATGGAGCCTGCCCCTACTTCCTGTGACACTGTCACAAGTTAGAATGGTATATCAACCATAGGCACCCAGGAACAGCTCTTCACACAGGCCTGGTTTGGTCCATCTTTACATTAAGAAGAGAGAGGCTGATTCAGACACATCCCTTCAATCTGACCAGGGTTTTTGCCATGGAAGATGACTTTTGTTTTCTTAGTTCCTCAATAGCTGCCTACATCTTATCCAGGGATCATTTCTGCATGGACCTTTGAGGTTCTCAGCAGGTGGAAGAACCCCTACATTCCTGTATTGTAAGACGAACTCTGTACCTGCTCTTCTGTAAAGTGAGATTGAGGGAACAGTGTATTGTTAGGGTTAATAACAGGTTCTATTTGGGTTAGGATTCATTCTACGAGTTGATTAATGGTATTGGACACCTGCGATATTTACAAGAATATACAGGTGAAATATAAGTTTGAAAACAGAAATCTAGGTAAGATTTGAAGCCCAGAAAGGCATTAGGCCCTTGAGTGGGATACTTCGCTTTGAATTATATTCTGCACAGTTGTCTCAGATGAATCAATATCAATGGCATAGGACCTTGTACCTTGGATAATTGAATGTCGAAGAGAACATCCAGTCAAAAATGGATAGTCAGTAAGATTAGGACATAAGTCCGTAGGTTTAGTAAGAAGAGTGAGTATAAAAGTGGGAACAAAAGTTCTTTAGCAATAGGCTTTCGGGTAGAGAGTGAAAGTAAATGTCAGCACATGTGAAGAGTCAGTCACAATAATGATCAGTGATACTATGTAGGGAAGAAGATATCAATAGAGACAGTAGGAAATCAGGCAAAGTATAAAGTGAGTGATAGGATTAGACATTTTCAACATGGTTGAGTTTGAATATATAATCTTAGGAAGAAACAAATATGTAGTCACCAATAAGATTGACATTTGAGAGCATTAGGCAACCTGGACATGGATTTTTTAGTAATGCATGCTCACTTCAATTTAGGCTTTGGTACAATCATAAGTGTGACATTTTCTTTTTGTGTCCAGAATATTACTGTGATAAAATGTATATGTAGAACAGGTGACATGAGTATTTCTTCCAACATTTCTGGGAGCTACATTTTGAAGATGAATAAATTAGTATTGGGGATGCAAATAGATGTACCCTGTGTCTATAAATAGAGAGATAATGCATGAATAGGCCATACTGTGAATAAATAATATAAGTGGTTCAAACTTTAAATAATGGATTGAATTGATATCAGAAAATATACAGGGAATCTTATATTGATATACAATCATTCATTCCATCCAGTTACACATGTAATGGTAATATTAGAGTTATTGTATATCATGAAGAATGTGTGAGTTTTGCTTCAAAATGATTATGGAAATCGAAATGAATGTGTTTGAAAAGACCTGTCATGAAAAGACCATTCAGGAACCCAGGAGGAATACATGTGTTCTGAAGCCGGAAATGATTGAAAGTGAATCAAATGGCCTTAAATTTGTGAACTTGTGGATGAAATATATATCCTATGATGTGAATAAACTGAAGAAAATTTAATATACCAGTGTTGAATAAAATGAACTTCAAAATACACATCATGTCCAATAGAAATCTACTTGCATTGATGTTAAACTGTGTCAGTCACTGTAGAAATATTAGGATTGTATGCACCATTCACTTAAGTTACTTTTCAATACTAGGAAACAAATAAGTATTTCAGGTGGATGTATACTTCTGAGAATAATCTTGTGAAAAGTTGATTATAAATTCACATACATAAACATGAATGAATTTAGGGAGTGTATATAAGACACATATATTTCATATTTTGAAAAATCTGGAGAGAGAGTGTGTGTATATATATATATATATATATATATATATATATATATATATATATATATATACAAAACACACACACAGACAAAAAAATGTAGCAATATATATGCCAAACGAAATTCAACATGAAATATATATCATCCATAGATGCAAAAATATTTATTTTACTGAACATGGATTTATGTATAATGTTGATCTACTAGGAAGCTCACTCAAGGTTGAATTTTCAGTTTCAACAGCGTTTATGAAGAGTGATCTCTTCTCATAATTTGTATCTGCCAAGTCAGCCTCCTCACAAGAATGTACGTGTGATTCCAAGTAGGATTCGATATGTGCAGATAAAAATACATGTGCTGAATAGGCTACAGAGAAATGGAGACAGGAATTCACATGTTTGTTAACTTTAAAAACACATGGAGAACTATTTCAATTAAAAATTAACTAGATTTATTACAACTACCCTATATCATGCAAAAGGCAAGTCCAACTATACACCATGCCTCCTCCGAACTGCTTGTATTTCTATTCTGTTTGGGTTATTTTTCTCCATCATATTAGGATTAGTAGTCAGAGTCTAGTAGGGTATGGGTTAGTGTCAGTTGTCCCGGTCGGCCGGACACATCAACGTGGGTAACGAACCTAGTTGGGGAGGAATCGAGGGTCAAGAGACACGACAGATGACAGCAAGATAGGAGTTCTGATCATGCTGCAAACTTTTATTGTTCTCACATTCGAATTCATATGCTGCAGATGGAAAAGCTCTCTTATCGGCAGTTGCTGGATGTCTTCAGAAAGTGAGATAACCTCAGGATGTTTCAGGAAGACAGATGGCCGCAGAATGTCTCAGGGAGATAGATGGCTGCGGGCTGTCTCCCAGGCAGGATATCTCCCAGGGGGCTGCTTCTTGTCAGTGTAAGGCTATTCTTTGAAGGAGAACTTCCTTCTAGCCCCTGACCTCTCCCCTTTTTTATATAAAATATATGACCATACCTTACTGGCCAATGTTTTAGGGGGTGATAGAGGCTCTGTTTCTCAAGGAGGCCTTAGAATATCTCCTGATCTGAGAGAGCATGTTTACTAGAAGATTTCTTGGTGGCCTTGGCATGTTTTTGGAGGAGACCGCTTTGAGGGGGAAGCATGCCGACCGCCATGCACCAGACCGTGTCTCTAAGAGGTCTTATGTTTTGGGATCCGTGGATCCATCCTCCTGCAGTCCATCCTGCACCCTCTGTTATTAGGGCCTAACATCCTCACTCCATGGGTGCATCCTCCCCCAAACGGAGGGGCCCATGGAGGATGAATCCTTATGGCAATGGCAGAAGATGGTTGGTCAGAGCTGTTACTTATAGTTTTATGTAAGAAAAAGACATCTGTGGGGATGTAAACTTAAGAAATAAGCCTGTGAGAAGGGTAGAACATCCTTTTAAATGTTGGCAGCATGGTCTTCCATCTCCAGATGATGATAGTGGACCTGTATGGGCTTAGAGGCCAAAATATTAATCTGTTCTTTAATAAAGTGTACCAGCCTGTTTATAATGCAGGGGCCTATGGACACCATTAAAAGTAAACCCAACAAAGGGCCTAATAGGGGTACAAGGTAGGGTAGAAATCCATTAAACCCTGTCCAGAGGGGATTTTCAAAAAGTTCCCTTCGTCTCTTTTCTAGATCTTCTTGAAGCTGCTTAATTTTAGAGCATACTATGCCTGATTTATTGGCATAAAAGCAGTATCGTTCCCCTAAGGCCAAGCAAATACCTCCCTGGTTAGCTGTCAGCAAATCTAAGCCTCGTCTATTTTGAAGAAACACTTCCGCCAGGGAGTCTAATAGGTTCTGCAAATCTTTAATAGTTCCTGATAGAGTTTATACATCATTTATAAGTTGTTGAGACAGGCGAGGTAAGAGTGTATTGCCTGACTAAGCCAGCTGTACCTGTGCCCACAGCAGCTGTTATTCGAAGGCTGGCAAGGAGTTGTAAGGCCTGTATTGCCTGCCTGTGTCTTTTCACTAAGGTGTCTAGACTAGGAATGCATAGAGTTTCGTCTCCTACTACAATAGTTTTATGAGGGAGTAATAAGGCAACAACACAGCCAACAGTCCAATTTGCTGGAAGCCTGGGGAAGGCCGAGTTTCCTCCACACATAAAAACTGTGCCATTGGGGGGACAAAGATGGGGTGGGTGAGGAATAGTTTTGCACTGTTGAGCAATTTCCAAAGGAAGTAACTCCAACATCAGTATCATACGTATTATTCTGCATCACGCCTAAAAGACATATTGTAAAATTGCCTATAGGCTGTACTTTAAAAGGAAATCTGGGTTGGCATGTATTATCATCGTCTATGATAGAATTAATAGAACTGGAATAGGCATGATTGCCCCTGTTGTCATGGAGAGCCAGCAATCACCAGCAAGGGTGGGCTTGGAATTATTAAGGAAGGAGAAGGTAGTTTCCAAAGTATCTAATGTATTGGTATCTAAACCTGGGAGCTGGGATTTAGGCTATATTAAGGGATGATATGTGAGCTCAGGGATTTGGGGTTTCAAAAGTTTGATTATCTGAGGATGCTTGACAGCATCATTGAATCCTCCACAATCAGAGACCCCTGTAGGTGCCTTAATGGGGCAGCAGGAGGGTTTACCGACAGGGCCTTGGCACCCAGGTGACTGTAGCTTGGTGTATTTGCCATCTCCTCCCCGGGCAAAAAGAACGAGGGTATAATGAATAGTGGTCCCCCCTGGTGCATGAGTTTTAGTTATGGAGGCTTCAAATAATTGTTCTCCCTGCTTGTTAACACAAATTGAGGCCGACGCATAAGAAGAGACATGCATCTCTTGGGTATGCGTTCAAGTTTCAGAACAATTTTGGAGAGCTTTACTTGTACTAGGGGGAATAATCTTTGGCTTGATAACACATACCCATTTAGGCTGATGAACTCCTCCAAGCTTATGGTCAAACTCAGCACGGAGGTAAGCCACCTTAGTCACGCAGTCAGCAGTCTGGGTCCAACTAGTGGGAGCCTGAGTCCAAGATCCTCCCTTGCATTCACAGGGAGGGCCAAAAAGGTACTCCATGATGTTGGAAGGTGGAGGACCAAGGCCTCCATGTACAAACCTGTTCAGCAGAAGTGCCTTAAGCAGGATGCTCACACAGATTGTTGGCTGCATCCTAAAAAGAGGAAAATTTGTCCTCAAGGGGAGGACCTCCGTCCCTATGTTGTTGTAAGTCATTATCCTGTTTAACCAGGCGTTCTGGTAACCATCTAGGGCCTGCTTGCTCTTGGTCCAAAACACAAGCTGAGCCTCGTCCCCAGAGGAGGACACAATCTGGGCCTTTCCATTTATTTGTAAGGGGATTGCGCCACATAACAGGTGGGCGAACAGAATTGGACGAGAGATGCCAGTGTCAGTCTGCGGCTGAATGGCCTTCATTGTCTTGAGAAAGAAAAATAAGGGCAAATAATGCAATTAAGGCGATGCCTGGGAGTGGTAAATACAAGTGCAGAAGACTTCAAGCGGGTTAGCCAAGTCTTTAAGGTAAGGTGCAAGGTACCACAAAACTGTTTAAACTCAGCACTGGTATATACAGGACAATTATTTTTTTTTAATATGTATTTTTTTACCCATTACGGAAAAGGCTGAAACAAGATAAGAAAGGAATTCTTTGATACCCTCTCCAGAATGTGGTGATGCAGAAATAAAGCCGCTGAAGGTATCTATAGAAACGTGTATATATTTGGTTTTTCCAAATTCAGAAAAATGAGTAACATCCATTTGCCAAAACTGATTGGACAGTAATCCTCTGGGGTTAACTCCCAAGTGTTGAATGGGGAGGAAGACAGGGCAACCAGGGCATGCTTTTACTATTTCTCGTGCCTGTTGCCTGGTGATTTTACATAGTTATCGAAGGCTCTGTGAATTTATATGGTGAAGATTGTGTAACTCCGTGGCGTTTTGAATGGAGCCATCAAAAATTGGAAAGATGAAACGAGTTGCTGCATCAGCTTGGGCATTACCTTGTATTAGAGGGCTCGGAAGATCAGAGTGTTCCCTGATGTGTCCTAAGAAAAATGGGTGTTGTCTGGCCTGAATTAGCTGCTGAAGCTGGTGAAACAGAAAGCCCACATTGGAAGAAGGCTTAATGGTGGGTGAAATCTCCAGCAGGGGCACAGAATGAGCAATGCAGGCACTGTACGTATAAATATTAACAGGATTATCAAAAAAATGTTTTAAAAACTTGTGTTATGGCAAACAATTTCACAAACTGTGCTGAATGACAGACAGCATCAAAGGTGGTAGGCTGGTTATTGACAACAAAGACTGCTCGGCCATTACTGGAACCGTCTGTAAAGACAGTAAGGAATTGAGGAATGGGAGCCTTTTGAGTAATTTTGGGAAAAATAAATGGATGTAACTGGACAAAATGTAAAAGGGGGTCTTTGGGGAGGTGATTATCAATTGTTCCCAAAAAGCCTGATAGGACAATACCCCATTCATCCTCTGTCTGTAGTAAATATTGGTTTTGGTCCTTAGTAAATGGAATTAAAATATTATCAGGGTCTTTGACAAAATGTTGTCGAGTTAGCAAACGACCTTTAAAAATAATAGAAGCTACCTGAGCAAGATAAACAGTAATAACCTTGGAGGATGTGGTGGGTAAATGGACACAAAGCAAGGAGTAGCCTTTATTTTTAAAATGTGTATTTCACTGCCGAAATATTCCTGTGGGTGTATGAGGAGTGTGTAAAATAACCAGAACCAGAGGAAGGTTATAAGAATTTTGTGTAACAAACTTTTGGGCAATGGCTTCTGTGACTTGATTTAATGCCTGCCATGCCTCAGGAGTAAGCTTTTGAGGGGAGGAGGGGTGGGAATCACCTCTCAAAATATCATTAAGGGCAAATGTACACAAGTGGGTAATTTTAAATATATTCATAGCCATTGAATATTTCCCAGTAATTTTTGAAAATCATTAAGGATGTGAAGATGGTCCAACCGTAGTTGTATCTTAGGAATTTGGATCTGATTATCTTGAAGTTTAAGGCACAAATAGCTATAACGGTTCTGTGTTTGAACCTTATCAGGAGCTATCTGTAGTCCCAAGCTAGTGAGGATTTTGTAAAGGTCCAAGTAACAATTATAATGGTCATGTGTATTAGGTGCAGCAATTAACAAATCATCCATATAATGTAAAATATAAATTTGTGGCCATCACTCTCTCACAAGGTGTACTGCTTGAGCAACGTATTTTTGGCAAAGACTAGGGCTGTTGGCCATACCTTGGGGAAGAACCTTCCACTGAAATCTCTGCATAGGGCCCTGAAAATTAATGCAAGGGAGACTAAAGGCAAAATAGGGTCTATCCTCAGGATGTAAAGGAATGGTAAAAAAACAATCTTTTAAGTCAATAACCATTTTACAATAGTTTTTGGAAATAGCCACTGGTGTGTGAATGCCTGGCTGTAGTGCTCCCATCGGGTGCATAACTTTATTAATGGCACACAAATATTGTAAAAGGCACCACTTGCCTAATTTTTACTTGATAACAAAAATAGGAGTATTCGATGGTGAGATTGAGGGCTCTACATGGCCGGCTGCCAGCTCTTCCTGCACTAACATGGAGGCAGCCTCCAAATTTTCTTGGGTAAGGGGCCACTGATCCACCCACACAAGAGTCTGATTCTCCCAAATAAGTTTATCTCCATGGGGTACAGGAGAGCCAGGGACCGACACTAAAAATCCGAATACCCAAGTCCCTATGTATTTGTTTTTTGTATGGGTTGTATAGGCTCAACCAGTCCTTGTCTCAGTCTCCCAAGGCCTGTACCATGGACAGAATTGATATGAAGCATTTGATGAGTCACTATGGAATTGGGACTGGCCAGAATAACTTCCATTTGACTCAAAATATCTCGGCCCCATAGGTTAACAGGGAGGTCAGGAACAACGAAAGTAGTCACCATTCCTTTATTACCCTCTTTATCAGTCCAGCGAAGAGCCCTAGAGCTGACCAGAGGATTTTTTGACTGTCCTATCCCTTTAAGGTCAGTCAAGGATGGGGTGAGGGGCCAAGCTGATGGCCAGTATTTTGGAGAAATAATTGTGGCAACAGCTCCAGTACCTAGAATTCCTTGGAATTCTTTTCCTTCAATAAGTAAGGATATGGTGGGTCTATTGTGAGAAATGGGTTGAACCCAATATACATCAGAGGAGCCCAAGGATTCAGTCCCCCTCGGTAGGTTTGGGCGGTGGAAGTGCCTGCTGGATAAAAGGGAAGGAGTATTAATTTGCAAGTCTTGTTCCTGCTGCGATGGCCACAACTCCATTAATAGCTGTGGCCAGTATTTTTATTTCTCCAGTGAAATCATAATCATTAATGCTAGGGAAGAAATGAACACCTTGTAAGTTAGTAGAGGCTCTTCCAAGAATAAAGGCACACATATGAGATGGAGGGGGACCCATTATTCCAGTGGGTATTATCTGGGGCCCTTGCATTGAGTCTAATATAGTATCGGTGGTGGCACAGAAGTCCAATCCTGCACTGCCAGGGGTGGCTAGTTTGAGGGAGGCAATTTTGGAGAAGGATTTTGAGGTAGGTTGGGAGTTTGGGAGGGAACAAATTTTATTGCCCCTGGGTTTGTCCTGGGAGGTGTCATGGCCAGGGGCTGGCCCCGCAGGGAGTTTCCCAAGAAGAGGAAAGAAATAGGCTGTCTGAGGGCATTTGTCTTAGATCTACACTCACTGCCCCAGTGATGACCTTTACCACATCTAGGGCAAAGGGTAGCTTGGGGCGGTTTAGCCCCAGTTTGAGGAGACACTATTCCTAGGCTTTGTTTGCCTGTCAGACACTTGCGTGCAAAATGGCCAGGTTGTTTACAAGTAAAGCAAGTATTTGAGCCAGGATTGTGAAAGTTCTTGGTAAAAGCTGCACCTAGGACAAAATCCATGGCATGGGCTGCACCCACCCCTGCACAGAGTCTAATAAAGTCAGAAAGTTTCCCTTTATCCTTATGTGGTCAAAAAACATCCTGACATGCCGGGTTGAAGTTTTCAAAGGCAAGATGTTTTACAAAGGTGCTTTTGCTTTGGCTTGGTCCAAGCAAGCATTCTGCAGCTAGGTTAAGCCAGGGAACAAAGTAGCTATAAGGCTCTCCGGGCCCTTGTCAAATTTTTGCCAGGGAAGTGGTAGCCAAGGCCTTTTGAGGAAGGTGTCTCCAAGCATATAAGGAAGCCATCTGAATCTGCATGAAAAGTCCAGCAGGGAAATGTGCCTGTTTAGTTTTAGTGTCAAAAGGCTCATTGCCCACTAGCTTAACATAAGTCCAGGATTTAGAGGAGGCCTTAGTTAATATTTTTTGAGCAGTTTCCCGACAGTGCTCTTTGAAATCTGCATTCCATAACAGGAAGTCTCTGGCACTGAGGGTAGCTTGGTCTAAAAATTTCCAATAATTGGGAGTAAGCCATTGTGTGCTGTGGATTTCTAATAAAGGCAACATGTAGCATGCAGTGGGGCCATAGTGAGCACAAGCCTTTTTAAGTTTTTCAAGAAAATGCAGGCTTAATTTTTTGTAGACTCTGGGTTCCTTCCTGCCTAGGGGTGAACTTCTCATCCTCTGAGTCTTGATCTCCTTGATTCACTTCCTCGCTTCCTCCTCTTGATACTCATCTAAGTCTTTGACCTCAGCCTGGGCAGGCTTATCTATCTGACTGGTGGTGACTGGGAATGCGAGCACAGGCCGATGGAGTGGCTTCACCTTTGTATTAGACCGCTGTGGGACAGTTGCACTGACTCCGTACCTAAGGCTAATGAACATAGCTCAGATTGAAGCGATCTTAATTCTTTTAGAGGTTGGATCTGTTCCCTTCTATATTGTAAGGATGCTTTCAAGGGAGCCAGGTTAGGCAAGGGAAGTGGGAAAAAATATCTGGGGAGGGGGGCATTTTTACCCTGAAGGGTCAGAGCACAAAAGGCAGTAGGGATATAGGAGGGAGGTGGATGTGTAAGTCCTATAGGCTGTGGCAGGGTCCTGAGAGGTGGAGGGTCTTCTGAATTGTAGCGAGCTGCTTCCTTCTCCCAGGTAGCCTCCTCCACAGGGGTCAATGTGTCTCCGGGATTTAAAACTGGATAAAGGCAGTTGGTAATTATTGGAGCCTTATTCATTAGGGTGGTATTTTTAGGGGGATCAGGAAGGGTCCCACGGTCCTGGGGAGCCTGAGAAGGGTCTATGTCTATACTAACTGAGGGGCATGCCGAGGGGGAATGAGAGGTAGTTGCATAGTCTCTTCCCCAATCCTGACAAGTTTTAAGGTACCATTGTCAAAGGGTGAACTTTTAAGAATTTCATTAATTAAGTTCCAGTAAGAAAAGGTGGGAACAGGCACATTTTCTGGGCAAAGGATTCATAATAATCTTTTATAGAGTCTCCTACTCTAAGCCATCTTTTATCATCAATGATCCTTTCAAGGGGAAACCATAGACACAGTTCTCCTTTGTGTGAAAAGAAAAAATTTAAGTCTTTTTTCTTAACACACACCCCCAGGTCTTGAAGGACTCCTTGAGGGCTGACAAAAACAAATCATGTGACGAAACTGCTTGTCCCATGGTGGGTCACTCACCGTGCGTCATCCCCAACCTCCTCCTGGATCTGTTTCTCGGTGGTGTCTTCTGCTGTGATCGCGAGCTCCGCTTGACAAAGTCTTCCAGGAGGTCGGGGTCCCCCTCAGCCAAAGGCTCGAGACCCAGTCGTTGGGCGCCAGATGTCCCGGCCGGCAGGACACATCAACGTGGGCAGCGAACCTAGATAGGGAGGAATGAAGGGACAAGAGACACGAGAGATGACAGCAAGACAGGAGTTCTGATCAAGCTGCAAATTTTTATTGTTAACACAGGGGTATTTATATGCTGGATGTGGGAAATCTCTCTTATTTCTAGATGTCTTCACAAGGTGAGATAACCTCAGAAAGTTTCAGGAAGACAGATGGCCGCAGGATGTCTCAGGGAGACAGATGGCTACAGGATGTCTCCCAGACAGGATGTCTCCTGGTGGCTGTTTCTTGTAAGTGTCTGGCTATTGTTTGAAGGAGAATTCCTTCTACCTCTGACAGTCAGGGATTCAGTATTTCGAATGGAAAATTGGAAAATGAATCCAATGTGTATGCAAATATGTGCTACCCAAAAGTCTTCCCACTCTCATTCAGAACAATGCCTTGACATTACCTTCACCCCAAGTAAGACACAATAACAGGAGAAGAGTTAGAAAATCTCTGAATACACATCTGGAATGGAAAATGCTCAGGAGTTAACAACCTTGGAGATGGTAGAGGTGTTTCCAAAAGTAAGGTACATGGTGAAAACTCCACAAACATGGAGCTTTGTTGGCCTAAACACTTCTTGAGAAACTGCCTCTGAGGTTGGGCACTTGAAAAATATGTTGTTGTTAGGAGCTTTTGCTTCCTTTGTAGTGAGACCATCAAAGCTGTGTTTGCATCTATGTGACCTAGAGCACATGGTTTCTTTTTTTCCAATGAACATGAGGCAGCAGGGCTGAATTCTCTCTTTGTAGGTAAACTGTTGCCATTTGGGGGCTAATTGTCTCCCAGTGTGGACTGTGAAGCCATTTGGTCTTTCTCTAATTTTTGTGGTGTTTCTTGCAGCTGCACTGGGAGTTTGGTATTTGCTTCACGAAATACGAGGAGGTCAACTGGAACAGAGTGCTGGAGGGAGTTCTGTCACGTGTGGTGGTTAAGGATCTGCAGGAGAGTGCACCAACCAGGCTTCTATCTCACATAGATTTCCCCCTTGACTATAGCAGTCTGATTCTAAACATTGCCCTGAAACCTCTCCATATAACAAGATGCCTTTACATCCAAGGGTATGGGGGCTGCACCATGTCAGTCACAAACCATTTGGAAGCCAATGGCAGATCCACATCACCATACCAAAGATGTTTTAACAAACACCTGCACACCACTGTTCTAGGCTGACTACTCAGCAGGCTCCAAATTACTGGCATCTCTGTTCTACACCATTTTCATGAAACCCAGTCAATCAAGGCACTGTCTGGTTCACTCATGATTATCTATAGGACATCCAAAGGTTCTCCAGTGACACCTGGTCATGGGAATTTCAAAAATTCAATGGTATTGATCTATCCATTTTTCAAGGATGAAGTTTGAGGCACTGTGGGATTCAATTCATTCAGGAACCATTAAATGGAGAGGAAGCTCATTTCAATGAAAGCTCAGGAGAATTCTAACAGGCAAGGCTTCCCATAGACAGGCTAAAAGGTCACATTAAGCCAGGCATTTGAGGTCTACAATGTGTGGTCCATGTGTGTTTTGACTTGCAACTATGGCTGCCAATTCTTTAAGAATAAAATCGTTTGCTATCCTTCCTGAGATTCCCAGTGCTCTGTGAAAAGCTACCCTGGGCCTAGATCTCAGTTTCCAAGGGCGACTCTCATGCCTGGCCTCCTAAAATCCCAACACAATACATGGCAATACTTCTTTGAGGTTAGTTCCAGAACTCAGTCTCTAAGGGGAATCACAGCAGTGTTCAAGCCCAGGTGGACCCAGTCATCTCTTTCAACGGCCACAAAAATGACCACAATAAAAACCAAAACACTTCCACATGGCCCTCATCTTCTTCCATATAGACACTCATCATAACCTCAGGCTGTAGGTTTCCATGAGGGCCACAGACAAAGACAGTATCCAAAATAAGGTCCTTTGCCCCCATTTGCCTAAAGTCAGTGTGGCAGGTACACTCTACATGTGAACCAGGTGTGATCAAAGAGGCCTGGCGTTAATATGGCTCTGATTCTCCATTTTGTGGCCTAATGACTGAGGGGTTTAGATTCTTTTTGTTAATTGGAGTCATGAGAAAACCCAAGAACCTATGGCCTAACCTCTGCAGTGATTTGAAGAACTCATTTGACCCAAAAGATCCCTATCCTCAAAGATGGAGGTCAGGAACCTTACAGAGCAAGGCAAGAGACTTAATCCACAATGACTGCTCTTTTGGCTATTTTGGTTTTAGATGCACACATGGGATTTTTTTAGATCCATCAGGTGCTGAGAATCTAAGCCACAACCTCACACAGGGCCAAGAAGCTGATTCAGACACATCCCTTTCTAAAGCAATTAAGCAAAGAGCCACAGCTGATGCCCATACATTTCCATTTGAAAACTCTTCAGTCTTTTCAAAGGGGTGCCTGAAGCAAAGACCTTCCTGACATTCAGGGCAACAGTACAATAGGTAAGCAAAAGGCCCAAAGCAGAGTTTCTCTACTGAGACTTTCCTGGTCACACTGATATCTGAGTTTTTTGAGATGCTCACCATTCCCTTCAGCTATCCAGTACATAGCCGTGTCACAGAGCTTGGAGGTGGTACATATCTTGGACACAAAACCATGAGCCTATTCTGGAGATTGTCCAGAATTCAGAAAGAAAACAGCAACTTATATAGATATTAGGAGTGGCCCATCCATAAGGCAAGCCGCAGATCATTCATAAATACGGCAGGATAAATCCTGGAAAGATTTCTACTAGACAGGATATATGTATTGATGCGCTCTCTTGTCTAATGTCTACAACCACGGACACAGTGGGATACACAGACATAGAAACACTCGCCTTGTCAAAAGACTTACTAGAAACAATTCACACCAAACCACACCAAACAACTTTCCTACCTATACTCAGAATATGAGACAAACCAAAAACCCACACAGACCCCCAAGTAGGTCTGTGAAAATACGGAGTGTCCTTTGACTGTTGGGCCTTAATATATTCCCCCATAATGGGCTGTCCTGTCTCAGATCTGGTCTCTGTGTCCAACTCTATGAAGCTGTCAGGAGCCAGTGGTGAGCCACTACCTTCTTTCTCAGAAAAAGCCCCTCTTCAGACCTTCTTGGCATTTGGCCATCCTCACATCAGTAGGTACCAAGAAAGACTGTCTCTGTCCTTGGAAATTCCAAACAAGTTTGACCACTGGGAGTTGGACTTGGACTGGCTCTGGGTGCCTGGCTTCCTGTATCCCAAGTTCAGAGAGTTCCATCACCAAGGAAGTTAGTTGAGGTCACTTCCTTCAGGAACTGAATGAGGTCACTGCCTTGGAAACCACTTTGTCCTCACAGTTGCTTCCAAGGGTCCCATGAGATGGATGCTGCCCCTATTTCCCGTGACACTTTCACAAGTTAGAATTGTATATCACCCATAGGCACCCGGGAACAGCTCTCCACAAAGGCCTGGTTTGGTCCATCTTCTCTACATTAAGAAGAGAGAGGCTGATTCTGACACAACCCTTCATCCTGACCAGGTTGTTTGCCATGGAAGATTACTTTTAATCTTTCAGGTCCTTCATTGCTGCCTACATCTTCTCCAGGGATCATTTCTGCATGGACCTTTAAGATTCTCAGCAAATGGAAGATCCCCTACATTCCTGTATTGTAAGACCAACTCTGTCCCTGCTCTTCTGTAAAGTTAGATTGAGGGAAGAGTGTATGGTTAGGGTTAATAACATGTTCGATTTGTGTTATGACTCATTCTGCTAGATGAATAATGGTATTGGGAACCTGCGATATTTATAAGATTATATAGGTGAAATATATGTATGAAAACAGAAATCTAGAATTTGAAGCCCAGAAGTGCATTGGGCCCTTGATTGGGATACATAGTGTTGAATTACGTTCTCCACAGATGTCTCAGATTAATCCATATACAATGGCATAGGACCTTGTAAATTGGATGATTGAATGAGGAAGAGAACATCCAGTCAAAAAGGGATAGTTGGTAGGATTACAAAGATAGTCGGTAGGTTAGGAAGTAGAGTGAGTTTAGAATTTGGACCGAAACTTCTTTAAAAATAGGGTTTCAGTTAGAGAGTGAATGTAAATGTCAGCACATATGAAGATTCAGTCACAATGATGAACTTTGAAAAATATGTGGGAAAGCAGTTAATAATAGAGATATTACAAAATCAGGCAAAGTATAAAGTGAGTGATAGGATTAGACATTTTGAACAGGGTTGAGTTTGAATATATAATCTTAAGAAGAAACAAATATGCAGTCACCAGTAGGATCGACATTTGAGAGCATTAGACAACCTGGCCTTGGATGCTTTTAGTAATCCATGTTCACTTTCCCTTTAGGCTTTGGCAAAATCACAAGTGTGACCTTTGCATTTTTTGTCCAGAATATTACAGTCATAGAATGTATATGTAGATCAGGTGACATGAATATTTCTTCCAGCAATTCTGGGAGCAATGTTTTGAAGTCCTATAAATTAGTATTGGGTGTAAAAAGAGGTGTACCCTGTGTGTATGAATATAGAGATAATGCATGAATAGACCACATTTTGAATAAATAATATAACTGGTCCCACTTTAAATAACAGATTGAATTGATATCTGAAATCTTATAAGAAATCTTATATTGATATAACATCATTCATTCCAACCAGCAATACATCTAAAGGTAATATTAGGATTATAGTTTATCATGAAAAATATGTGAGTTTTGCTTCAAAAGTGATCATGGAAATTGAAAATAATGTGTTTAAAAAGAAGTCTCATCAAAAGACCAGTCAAGAAACATGGAGGAATACATGTGTTCTGACGAAGAAAGTGATTGAAAGTGAAACTAATGCCTATAAATTTGCGAACTTGTGGATGAAAATATATCCTATGATGTGCATAAACTGAAGAAACAGTAATGTAGCAGTCTTGAATAAAAATGAACATCAAAATACACATCATGTCCCATAGGAATCTACTTGCATTGATGTTAAACTGGGTCAGTTACTGTAGAAATATTAGGATTTTTATGCACCATTCACTAAAGTTAATTTTCAGTACTAGGAAACAAATATGTATTTAAGGAGAATGAATATTTTGAGAAAAGTCTTGAGAAAATTTGATTATAAATCCACATACTTGAATATGAATGAGTTAAGGGAGTGTATAATAAGACACATATTTCATATTTTAAAATATCTGGAGAATATATATATATATATATATATATATATATATATATATATATATACACACACACACACACACACACACACAAACATACACAGACATTAAAAATAACATAATATATACCAATTGAAATTCACCATGAAATGTATATCATCCAGAGATCCAAAAATACTTATTTTCTTGAAACTGGATTTATGTATAATGTTATTCAACAAGGAAGCTCACTCATAGGTTGAATTTTCAGTTCCAATAGCATTTAGGAAGAGTGATCTCTTAAAATTTGTATCTGCCAAGTCAGCCACGTCACAAGAATGTACGTGTGGTATAAGGTAAGATTCTATAATTGCATGTAAAAATACATGTGCTGAATAGGCTACAGAGAAAGGGAGACAGGAATTCACATATTTGTTAACTTTAAAACACATGGAAAACTATTTCAACAAATAATTGACTACATTTATATCTCCTATCCTATATAATGCAAAAGACAATTCCAACTATACACCATGCCTCCAGTTCTGAACTGCTTGTATTTTTTTCTTTTTGGGTTATTTTTCTCCATCTTGTTAGGATTAGTTGTCAGAGTCTACCAAGGTAGGTGTTAGTGTCAGGTATTCAGTATTTCGAATGGAAAATTGGAAAATGAATACAATGTGTATGTAAATAAGTGATACACAAAAATCTTTCCACTCTCATCCAGAACAATGCCTTGACATTACCATCACCCAGAGAAAGACACAATTAGAGGAGTAGAGTTAGAAAATCTGTGAATAAATAACTGGGATGGAATATGCTCAGGAGTTCACAAACTTGGAGGTGGTAGAGGAGATTCCAAAAGTAAGGGACAGAGTAAACACTCCACAAACATGGAGCTCTGCTGGCCTAAAGACTTCTTGAGAAACTGCCTCGTAGGTTGGGCACTTGAAATATATATTATTGTCTGGAGCTTTAGCTTCCGTTGTAATGAGACCATCAAAGCTGGGTCTGAATCTATCTGACCTGGAGGACATGGTTTCTTATTTTCCACTGAATATGAGGCAGCAGTGCTGAATTCTCTCTTTGTAGGTAAACTGTGGAAACGGGGGGCTAAGTGTATCCACATGTGGACTGTGAAGCCATTTGGTCATCCTCCACTTTTCGTGGTGTTTCTTGCTGCTGCACTGGGATTTTGGTATTGCTTCATGAAATACATAGAAGTCAACTGTTACCCGGTGCTTGAGGGAGTTCTGCCATGTGTGGTAGGTCAGGGTCTGCAGGAGAATGCACCAACGAGGCTTCTGTCCCACATAGCTTGCCCCCTTGACCATAGCACCTTGATTCTAAACATTGCCCTGAAACCTCTCCATATAACAAGATGCCTTTACATATAAGGGTCTGCTGGCTGCACCACGTCAGTCACAAGCAATTTGGACGCCAATGGGAGATCCATATGGCCCCACCACAGATGTTTTATCACACACCTTCCCACCACAGCTCTGGGCCCACTCCTCAGCAGTCTTCAACTTTCTGACATCTTTGTTCTGAACCATTTTCATGAAAACCAGTCAATCAAGGCACTGTATTATATACTCATGATCAGAAACAGGACATCCAAAGTTTCTCCAGTGCCACCTGGTGATGGGAATTTAAAAAATTTCATGGTATTTATCTAGCCATTTTTCAAGGATGAAGTTGGAGGCACTGTGTGTTTCAATTCATTCTGGAACCATTAAATGGTGAGGAAGCTCATTTCAATGAAATATCTGGAGAACTCTCACAGGCAAGTCTTCCCAAATAGTGGCCAAAAGATCACATGAATTCAGGCCCATTGATGTCTACAATTTGCCGTCCATGTGTGATTTGACTCTCATCTATGGCTGCCAAGTCTTTCACAATAAAATCATGTGATATCCTGGCTCAGATTCACAGTGCTGTGTGAAAAGCCACCCTGTGTCTATATCTCAGTGTCCAAGGGCCACTCTCTTGCGAAGCCTCCTAAAATCCCAAGACAATTCTTGGCAATACTTCTCTGAGGTAAGTTCAAGAACTCAGTCTCTAAGGGAAATGACCCCAGAGTTCAAGCCCAGGTGGACCAAGTCATCTCTTCCAACCGCCACACAAATGACCACAATTAAAACCAAAACACTCCCACATGGCCCTCATCTTCTTCCATATAGACACTCATTATTACATCTGGCTGCAGGTTTCCATGAGGGGCGCAGCCCAAGACAGTGTCCAAAATACACTCCCTTGCCCCTCATTTGCCTAAAGTCTGGGTGGCCTGGAAACTCGTCCGGGGAAGCAGGAGTGATAAAATAGGCCTGCTGTAAATACTGCTCTGCTTCTCCAGTTTGAGTCCTACTGAAAGTCAGTTATAAATTCTTTATGTGATTTGGATTTTGCAGAAAACCCAAGCACCTATGGGCTAGCCTCTGCAAGGCTTTGAAGAACTCATTTGAACCAAAGGTTCCTATTCACCCTTGATTGAGGTCAGGAACCTTACAGAGGTAGGCGAGAGACTTCTTCCACAATGACTGCTCTTTTGGCTAATTTAGTTTTGGATTCACACATGGGATCTTTTTTTACATCCATTATGTGCTGAGAATCTAAGCCACAGCCTCACACAGGACCTAGAGCCTGATTCAGATACATCCCATTCCAAAGCAATTAAGCACAGAGCCACAGGTGATTCCCATTAGTTTCCATTTGAAAACTGTTTTCTTCAGGCTTCCCAAATTGGGGCCTGAGGCAAAGGCCTTCCTGACATTCAGGGCAACAGAACAATAGGTAAGAAAACAGCCCAAAGCAGTGTTTCTCCACTGAGACTTTCCTGATCACACTGATATCTCAGTTTTCTGAGATGCTCGCAATTCCCTTCAGCTATCCAGTACATGGCCATGTCACAGAGCTTGGAGGTGGTACATATCTTGGACACAAAAACATGGGCCTATTCGGGAAAGTGGGCAGAATTCAGAAAGAAAACAGGAACTTAGGAAGATATCAGGATTGCCCATGGATAAGGAAAGCCACAGTTCATTCATAAATTGGGAAGTATGAATGCTGGGAAGCTTTCTACTAGACAGGACACATCCATTGAAGCATTCTCTTTTCTAATGTCTACAACCACGGACACAGTGGAATACACAGACCCAGAAACACTCGCCTTGTCAGACGACTTACTAGAATCAGTTCACTCCAAACCAAACAAATCACCTTTCTTACATATTCTCAGAGCATGAGACAAAAAAACACAAACCCACACACACACACCCACAAAGGCAAATCCTTCCCCCAAGAAGGTCTGTGACTATCCGGAGGTCCTCTGACTGATGGGCCATACTATGTTCCTCCGAAATGGCCTGTCCTGTCTCAGATCTGTTCTCCTTGTGCAACTCTATGAAGTTGACAGGAGCCAGTGGCGAGCCACTACCTGGTTTCTCAGGAATGGCCACTCTTCAGAGCTTTCCTGGCATTTGGCCATCCTCACATCAGTAGGTACCAAGAAAGACTAACTCTGTTCTTGATGAATCCAAACAAGTGAGACCACTGGGATTGAAACTGGGACTGGCTCTGGGTGCCTGGCTTCCTGGATCCCATGTTCAGAGAGTTCCATCATCAAGGAAGTGATGTGAGGTTACTTCCATCAGAAACTGAATGAGGTCACTGCCTTGGCAACCACATTGTCCTAACACTTGCTTCCAAGGGTCCCATGAGATTGAGGCTGCCCCTACTTCCTGTGACACTTTCACAAGTTAGAATGCTATATCAACCATAGGCACTCGGGAACAGCTCTCCACACAGGCCTTCTTTGGTCCATCTTCTCTACATTAAGAAGACAGAGACTGATTCAGACACAACCCTTCATCCTGACCAGACTCTTACTCTCTCTGGTCCTTCATAGCTGCCAACATCTTGTACAGAGATCATTTCTGCATGGACGTTATAGGTTCTCAGCAGGTGGAAGATCCCCTACATTCCTGTATTGTAAGACCAACTCTTTCCCTGCTCTTATGTAAAGTTAGATTGAGGGAACAGTGTATGGTTAGGGTTAATAACATGTTAGATATGGGTTAGGAATCATTCTGCTGGATGAATAATGGTATTCGGAACCTGTGATATTTATAAGACTATCGAGGTGAAACATAAATATGAAAACAGAAATCTAGGAACGATTGGAAGCCCAGAAGGTCATTGGGCACTCAATTGGTATACTTAGCTTTGAATTTCGTTCTGCACAGATGTTTCAGATAAATAGATAATCAATGGCCTAGGACCTTGTACCTTGGATCATTGAATGTAGAAGAGAACATCCACTCAAACAGGGATAGTCGGTAGGATTAGGAAGATAGTTCCTAGGTTTCAAAAGAATAGGGAGTAAAGCATTTGGACCAAAAGTTTTTTAGCTATGGGGATTCAGTTAGAGAGTGAATGTCAATGTCAGCACATGTGAAGAGTCATTCGCAATTATTAACTGGAGAAAAGGTGTAGGAAAGCAGATATCAATAGAGACATTAGGAAATCAGGTACATTACAACGTGTGTGATAAGAAAATACATTTTTAACAGGGTTGAGGTTGAATATATAATCTTAGGAAGAAACAAATATGTAGTCTTATTATACGATTAAGAATGATATTTGAGAGCATTAGGGAAGCAGGTCATGGATGTTGTTAGTAATACATGGTCACATTCAATTTGGGCTTTGGTACAATCATAAGTGTGACCCTTGCATTTTGTGTCAGGAATATTACTGAGATGAAATGTATATGTATATTAGGTGAGTAGAAAATTCATCATGAAATATATATCATCCACAGGACCAAAAATATTCATTTTACTTAACGTGGATATATAGGTGAAATATAAGTATGCAAACAGAAGCCTAGGTAAGATTTGAAGCCCAGAAGAACACTGGGCCTTTGATTGTGATACTTAGATTTGAATTATGTTCTGCAGAGTTGTCTCAGATAAATCGATATACAATGGTACAGGACCTTGTACCTTGGATGATTGAATGTCAAAGAGAACATCCAGTCAAACAGGTATAGTCAGTAGGATTAGGAATATAGACTGTAGGATTAGAAAGAAGAATGAGTAAAGGATTTGGACAAAAAGCTATGCTTCTCCAATTTGAGGCCTACTTTCATGCGTGGGCGACGCTCATGTGTGGCCTCCTAATATCCCAACACAATTAATGGAAATACTTCTCTGAGGTCATTTCCAAAACTCAGTATCTTAGGGGAATCACACCAGAGTTCAACCCCAGGTGGACCCAGTCATCTCTTCCAACCACAACACAAATGACCACAATTAAAACCAAAACACTCCCACATGGCCCTCATCTGCTTCCATATAGACACTCATTATAACCTCTAGCTGGAGCTTTCCATGATGGGCACAGCCCAAACAGTGTCCAGAACAAGCTCCCTTGCCCCTCATTTGCCCAAAATCAAGGTGGCCTGGACACCCTTCCTGTTAACCAGGAGTGATCAATAGGCCTGCCGTTAATACTGCTCCGCTTCTCCAATTTGAGGCCTACTGACTGTGGGGTTTAGATTCTTTATGTGAATTGGAGTCATGGGAAAACACAAGCACCTATGGGCTACCTTTTGCAGGGCTTTGAGGAACCCATTTTATTGAGTCTAGGAGTTGGACAAAAAGTTCTTTAGCAAATGGGTTTTATTAGAGATTGAATGTAAATGTCAGCAAATCTGAAGAGTCATTCACAATGATGAACTGGAAAAAAGGTGTAGGAAAGCAGGTATCAATAGAGACATTAGGAAATCAGGCAAAGTACAAAGTGTGTGACAGGAAAAGACATTTTTAACAGGGTTGAGGTTGAATATATAATCTTAGGAAGAAACAAATATGCAGTCACCAATAGGAATGATATTTGAGAGCATTAGAGAACCAGGACATGAATGTTTTTAGTAATACATAGTCACATTCAATTTAGGCTTTGGAACAATCATAAGTGTGACCCTTGAATTTTGTGTCAGGAATATCACTGAGATGAAATGTATATGTATATCAGGTGAGTAGAGTATTTCTTCCAACGTTTCTGAAGCAATAATTTAAAGACTTATACTTTAGTATTGGGGATACAAAAGGTGTACCCTGTGTCTATGAATATGCATAAGATGCCATAATGGAAAATACTGTAAATAAATAACATAGCTGGTTCCAACTGTAAATAATGGATTGAATTGATATCTGAAAATATATAGAAAATCTTATATTGATATATGTACATTCCTTCCAACCAGTTATACATCTAATTTTGATATTAGCATTATGGTTTATCACGAAGAGTGTGTGAGTTTTGCTTCAAAAATGATTATGGAAATTGAAAATAATGTGTTTGGAACGAAGTCTCATTAAAAGACCAGTCAAGAAAC
This sequence comes from Callospermophilus lateralis, assembly GCF_048772815.1. Taxonomy (NCBI): domain Eukaryota; kingdom Metazoa; phylum Chordata; class Mammalia; order Rodentia; family Sciuridae; genus Callospermophilus; species Callospermophilus lateralis. The sequence goes on along the minus strand of NW_027512087.1, from coordinate 509,788 downwards.
ATGGAGGAATACATGTGTTCTGAGGCAGGAAGTGATTGAAAGTGAACCAAATGCCTACAAATTTTTGAACTTGTGGATGAAATGATATATCCTTTGATGTCCATAAACTGAAGAAATAGTAATGTACAAGTGTTGAATATAAATGACCTTCAAATATACATCATGTCCCATAGGGTTCTACTTGCATTCATGTTAAACTGGGTCAGTTACTGTAGAAATATTAGGATTTGTAAGCACCATTCACCGAAGTTAGTTTTCAGTACTAGGAAATAAATATGTATTTCAGGTGGATGAATATTTCTGAGAAAAATCTTGTGAAATGTTGATTATAAATCCACATATAGAAACATGAGTGAATTTAGGAAGTGTATAATAAGACACATATATTTCATATTTTGAAAAATCTGGAGAGTATATATATATATATATATATATATATATATATATAGAGAGAGAGAGAGAGAGAGAGAGAGAGAGAGAGAGAGAAATAGATATATAGATAGATACATAGATAGAAACACACATTCAAAGACATTAAAATGTAGCAATATATATGACAATCGAAATTCATCATGAAATATATATCATCCACATATCCAAATATATTCATTTTAATGAACATGGATTTATGTATTATGTTGTTCATCTAGGAAATTCACCCTCAGGTTGAATTCCAGTTCCATCAGTATTTAGGGGGAGTGATCTCTTCTCACAATTTGTATCTTCCAAAATCAGTGAGCTCACAAGAATGTACATGTGATACCAGGTAGGATTCTAAATATGCCTAAAATAATACATGTGCTGAATAGGCTACAGAGAAAAGGAGACAGAAATTTACAAATGGGTTAACTTTAAAAACTCATGGAGAAATATTACAATGAAAAATTGACTAGATTTTTAACACATACCATTGATAAAGCATAAGGCAAATTAAAGTATACACCATGCTTCCTATGAATGGCCTGTATTCGTATTCTGTTAGGTTTCTTTTTCTCATATTAGGATTAGTAGTCAGAGTCTAGTAGGGTATGGGTTAGTGTCAGGGATTCAGTATTTCAAATGGAAAATAGCAAAATGAATCTAATGTGTATGCAATTATGTTCTACACAAAAATCTTCCCACTTTCATCCAGAACAATGCCTTCACATTACCTTCGCAGCAACTAAGACACAATTAGTGGAGAAGAGTTAGAAAATCTGTGATTACATATGTGGAAAGGAAAATGATCAGGAGTTCACAAACTTGGAGGTGGTAGAACAGTTTCCAAAAGTAAGGGAGAGGGTAAACACTACACAAACTTGGAGCTCTGCTGGCCTAATTACTTTTTGATAAACTGCCTCTGAGGTTGGGCCCTTGAAATATACGTTGTTGTCAGGAGCTTTAGCGTCCTTGGTAGTGAGACTACCAATTCTGGGTCTGCATCTATGTGACATGGAGGACATGCTTCCTTATTTTCTAGTGAACATGAGGCAGCAGTTCTTAATTTTCTCTTTTTTAGGAAACTGTGGCCACTGGTGTCTAAGTATCTACCTGTGTGGAATGTGAAGCCATTTGGTCATCCTCCAATTTTCATGGTGTTTCTTACTGCTGCACTGGGAGTTTGGTGTTGGCTTCACGAAATACAAGGAGTACAACTGGGACACAGTTCTGGAGGGAGGACTCTCACGTGTGGTGGGTCAGGGTCTGCAGGAGAATGCACCAACCACGCTTCTATCCACATAGCTTTCCACCTTGACCAAAGCAACCTGATTCTGAACATTGCCCTGAACCCTCTCCATATAACAAGATGCCTTTACATATAAGGGTCTGCTAGGTTCACCATGTCAGTCACAAGTCATTTGAAAGCCAATGGCAGATCCACGTGGCCCCACCACAGATGTTTTTTCACACACCTACACTCCACTGCTCTAGGCCCCCTACTCGACAGGGTCCAAATTTCTGGCATCTCTGTTCTACACCATTTTCATGAAACCCAGTGAATTAAGGCAGGGTCTGGTACACTCATGATCAGCAACAGGACATCCAAAGGTTCTCCAGTGCCACCTGATCATGGGAATTTTAAAAATTTCATGATATTTATCTAGCCATTTTTCAAGGATAATGTTGGAGGCACTGGGGGTTTCAATTTATACAGGAACCTGTAAATAGTGAGGAATCTCATTGCAATAAAATCTCTGGAGAACTCTCACAGGCAAGGCTTTCCAAAGAGTTGCCAAAAGGTCACATGAAGCCAGGGCCATTGAGGTCTACAATGTGAGGTACATATGTGTTAAGACTCTCAACTATACATGCCAAGACTTTCAGAATAAAATCATGTGATATCCTTGCTGAGATTCCCAGTGACCTGTGGAAAGGCAAAATGGGCATAGATCTCAGTTTCCAAGGGCAAATCTCATGCGTGGCCTCCTAAAATACCAACATAATTTATGGCAATACTTCTCTGAGGTCAGTTCCAGAACTCAGTCTCTAATTGGAATCACACCAGAGTTCAAGCACAGGTTGACCCAGGCATCTCTTCCAACTGCCACACAAATGACCACAATTAAAACCAAAACACTCCCACATGGCACTCATCTTCTTCTATATATACACTCATCATAACCTGTGCCTGGAAGTTTCCATGAGGGGCGCAGTCCAAGACAGTGTCCCAAAAAAGCTCCCTTGCCCCTAATTTGTCTAAAGTCAGGGTGGTCTGGACACCCTTCCTGTGAACCAGGAGTGATCAAATAGACTTGTGTTTAATACTGCTCCACTTCTCCAATCTGAGGCCTACTGACTGTGGGGTTTGGATTCTTTATTTGAATTGGAGTCATGAGAAAACCCAAGCATCTATGGGCTAGAATCTGCAGGGCTTTGAAGAACTCATTTGACCCAAAGGATCCCTATTCTCACTGATGTAACTCAGGAACCTTATAGAGGAAGGTGAGAGACTTAATCCACAATGATTGCTCTTTTGGCCATTTTGGTTTTGGATGCATGCACACATGGGATCTTTCTTTAGATCGATTAGGTGCAGAGAATCTAAGCCACAGCCTCACACAGGGCCAGGAGGCTGATTCAGTCACATACCTTTACAAAGCAATTAAGCAAAGAGCCACAGGTGATGCTCATTCATTTCCATTTGAAAACTGTTTTCATCAGGCTTCACAAAGGGTTGGCCTTAGGCAAAGACCTTCCTGACATTCAGGACAACAGAAGAATAGGTAAGCAAAAGGCCCAAAGCAGGGTTTTTCCACTGAGACTCCCTGGTCACACTGATATCTGAGTTTTCTGAGATGCTCGCCATTCCCTTCAGCTATCCAATACATGGCCATGTCACAGAGCTTTGAGGTGATATATATCTTGGACACAAAACCATGAGACTATTATGGAGAGTGGCCAGAATTCAGGACGAATACAGGAATTTAGGATCATAGTAGGTCTTGCCAATGGATAAGGCAAGCTGCAGTCCATTCATAAATTGGGCAAGATGAATGCTGGGAAGCTTTGTCCTAGACAGGACACACCCATTGTGGCATTCTTTTTTCTAATGTCTACAACCATGGAGACAGGGGGATACACAGACATAGAAACACTCGCCTTGTCAAAGACTTATTGGAAACATTCCACTCCAAAACAAACAAACCGACATTTTTTTTTACCTATTCTCAGAACATGAGACAAAACCACAAACTGTCGTCCACACACACCAAGGCACCTTTTCCCCCAAGTAGGTCTGTGACTATCCGGAGTGTCCTCTGACTGGTAGGCCATATTTCTCAACAATGGCATTTCCTGTCATAGATCTGGTCTCCTTTGACAACTCTGTGAAGTTGTCAGGAGCCAGCGGTGAGCCACTTTCTGTCCTCTCAGGAAAGGCCCCTCTTAAGAGCTATCCTGGCATTTGGCCACGCTCACATTAGTAGGTCCCAAGAAAGACTGACTCTCTCCTTGGTAAATCCAAACAAGTGAGCTCACTGGGACTGGGACTGGTACTGGTAATGGGGGCCTGGCTTCCTGGATCCTAAATTCAGAGAGTCTCATCACCAAGGAAGTAGGTGAGGTCACATTCTTCAGGAACTGAATGAGGTCACTGCCTTGGCCACCACTTTGTCCTAACAGTTGCTTCGTATGCTCTCTGAGATCGAGGCTTTGCCTACTGCCTGTGACACTTTCACAAGTTAGAATGGTATAGAAACCATAAGTACCTGGGAACAGCTCTCCACCCAGGCTTGGTTTTGTCCTTCTTCACTACATTAAGAAGAGAGAGGCTGATTCAGACACATCCTTTCATCCTGACCGGGTTGTGTGCCATGCAAGATGACTTTTGCTCTCTCAGGTCCTTCATAGCTGACTACATCTTCTCAAGGGATTATTTCTGCATGGACTTCTGAGGTTCTCAGCTCGTGGAAGATCCTCTAGCTTCCTGTATTGTAAGACCAACTCTGACCCTGCTCTTCTGTAAAGTGAGATAGAGTGAACAGTGTATGGTTAGGGTTAAAAGCATGTTTGATTTGAGTTAGGAATCATTCTGCTGGTTGAATAATGGTATTGGGAATCTGTGATATTTAGAAGAATATAGACGTGAAATATATGTATGAGAACAGAGATCTAGGAACGATTTGAAGCCTAGGAAGGCATTGGGCCCTTGATTGAGATAATTAGCTTGAATTATGTTCTGCACCGAGGTCTCAGATAAATCGATACACAATGGCATAGGACCGGGTACCTCGGATGATTGAATGTAGAAGAGAACATCCAGTCAAAAAGGGATAGTCTGTAGGATTAGGAAGATAGTCAGTATGTTTAAGAAGAAGAGTGAGTCTAGGAATTGGAAAAAAGTTCTTTAACAATAGGGTTTCAGTTAGAGAGTGAATGTGAATGTCAGCACATGTGAAGAGACCATCACAATGATGAACTGGGGAAAATATGTAGGAAAGCAGATATCAATAGGGACATTTGGAAATCATGCAAAGTATAAAGTCAGTGATAGTATTAGATATTTTCAAGAGGGTTGAGGTTGAATATATTATCTTAGAAACAAATATGTACTCACCAATAGGATTGATATTTGAGAGCATTAGGCAAAATGGACATGCATGTTTTTAGTAATCCATGTTCACTTTCCATTTAGGCTTTGGCACAATCATAAGTGTGACCTTTGCATTTTGTGTCCAGAATACTACTGTGATAAAATGTATATGTAGATCAGGTGACATGAGTATTTCTTCCACCATTACGGGGAGCAAAATTCTGAAAACTTATAAATTAGTACTGAGCATACAAATAGGTGTACCCCGTGTTGATGATTATAGAGATGATGCATGAATAGACCATATTGTGAATAAAGTATATAACTGGTTCCAAGTTTAAATAATGGATTGAATTTACCTCTGAAAATATATAGGAAATCTTATATATATACATTCATTCAAACGAGTTATATATCAAATGGTAATATTCTGGTTACAGTTTATCATGAAGAGTGTGTGAGTTTTGTTTCAAAAATGATCATGCAATCGAAAATAATGTGTTTTGAAATAAGTCTAGTGAAAAGACCAGTAAAGCAACATGGAGAAATACATGTGTTCTGAAGTAGGAAGTGATTGAAAGTAAACCAAATGCCTATAAATACCTATACATTTGTGAACTTGTGGATAAGAAAGTATATCTTATGATGTCCATAAACTGAAGAAATTGTAATGTACAAATGTTGAATAAAAATGAACATCAAAATACACATCATGTTCCATTGGAATCTACTTGCATTGATGTTAAACTGGGTCAGTTACTGTAGAAATATTAGGATTTCTAAGCACCTATCACTGAAATTAGTTTTCAGTACTAGAAAACCAATATGTATTTCAGGTGGTTGAGTATTTCTGAGATTAATCTTGTGAAATGTTGTTAATAAATACACATACAGGAACATGAATTAATTTAAGGAGTGTATAATAAGACACACATATTTCATATTTTGGAAAATCTGGAGAATATATATATATATATATGTATATACACACACACACACACACACACACACACACGCACACATTGATATGCAGCAATATATATGCCAATCGAAATTCATCATGAATTATAATTCATCCACATATCCAAAAATATTCATTTTGTTGATCATGGATTTATGTTAATTATGTCTAATGTTTTTCACTAGAAAGCTCACCCACAGGTTGAATTTTGAGTTTCATCAGTATTTAGGGGGAGTCATCTCTTCTCACAATTTTTATATACCAAAGTCAGTGAGCTCACAAGAATGTACATGTGATATCAGGTAGGATACTATATATGCATAAAAAGATACATGTGCTGAATAGGCTTCAGAGAAAGGGAGACAGGAATTTTCATATGTGTTAACTTTAAGAACTCATGAAGAAATATTACAAAGAAAAGTTGACTAGATTTATAATACATCCTCTTGATAAAGCAGAAGGCAAATCCAAGTATACACCATGCTTCATATGAAAGGCTTGCATTTCTATTCAGTTACGTTTCTTTTTCTCCATAATATTAGGATTAGTAGTCAGAGTCTAGTAGGGTATTGGTTAGTGTCAGGGATTCAGTATTTCAAATGGAAAATAGGAAAATGAATCTAATGTGCATGCAAACATGTGCTACACAAAATTCTTCCCACTCTCATTCAGAACAAAGCCTTGACACAACCATCGATCCAAGTAAGACACAATTAGAGGAGAGGAGTTAGAAAATCTGTAAATACATATGTGGAATAAAAATTGTTCAGAAGTTCACAACACTGGAGGTGGTAGAACAATTTCCAAAAGTAAGGGAGAGGGTAAACACTCCAGAAACATAGAGCTCTGCTGGCCTAAAGACTTCTTGAGAAACTTCCTCTAAGGTTGGGCACATGAAATATATGTAATTTTCACACGATTTAGCTTGGTTTTGGAGTGACACCATCAAACCTGTGTCTGCATCTATGTGACCTGAAGGACATGGTTCCTTATTTTCTAATGAACATGAGGCAGAAGTTCTGAATTCTCTTTTTGTAGATAAACTGTGGCCACTGGGAGCTAAGTGTCTTCCCATGTAGTCTGTGAAGCCATTTGGTCATTCTCCATTTTTCCTGGTGTTTCTTGCAGTTGCACTGGCAGTTTGGTATTGGTTTCATGAAATACAAGGAGTACAACTGGGACACAATGCTGGAGGGAGTTCTGTCACGTGTGGTTGGTCAGGGTCTCCAAGAGAATGTATGAACCAGGCTTCTATCCAACAATACTTTCCCCCTTGACTATAGCAACCTGACTCTGAACATTACCCTGAAACCTCTGCATATAACAACATGCCTTTACATATAAGGGTCTGCTGCCTGCACCTTGTCAGTCACAAGGCTTTTGGAAGCCAATGGCAGATCCAGGTGGTCCTACCAAAAATATTTATTCACACACCTACAGTCCACTGCTCTATGTCCACTACTCAGCAGGCTCCAACTTACTGGCATCTCTGTTCTACACCAGTTTCACGAAACCCAGTGAATCAAGTCACTGTCTGGTACACTCATGATCAGCAAAAGGATATCCAAATGTTCTCCAGTGCCACCTGGTCATGGGAATTTCAAAAATTTCAAGGTATTTATGTAACCATTTTTCAAGGATGAAGTTGGAGTCACTGTGGGTTTCAATTAATTCAGGAACCATTGAATGGTGAGGAAGCTCATTTCAAAGAAAGCTCTGGAGAACACTCACAGGCAAGCCTTCCCAAAAGGTGGCCAAGTGGTCACATGAAGCCAGGCCCATTGAGGTGTACAATGTGAGTTCCATGTGTCGTTAGACTCTCAAGTATGGCTACGAAGTCTTTAAGAATAAAATCATGTGATATCCTGGCTTAGATTCCCTGAGCTCTGTTGGAAGCCATCCTGGGCCTAGATCTCAGTTTCCAAGGGCGATTCTCATGTGTGGCCTCCTAAAATCCCAAGACTATTTATTGCAATACTTCTCTGAGGTCAGTTCCAGAACTCAGTCTCTAAGGGGAATTACACCAGAGTTCAAACCCAGGTGGACCCAGTCATCTCGTCCAACAGCCACACAAATGACCTCAATTAAAACCAAAACACTCCCACATGGCGCTCATGTTCTACCACATAGACACTCATCATAAACTCTGGCTGAAGGTTTCCATGAAGGCACAGACCAAGACAGTGTACAAAATAATCTCCCTTGCCCCTCATTTGCCTAAAGTCAGGGTGGCCTGGACACACTTCCTGCGAACTAAGAGTGAACAAATAGGCCTGACCTTAATACTGCTCCACTTTACCAATTTGAGGCCACTGCCTGTGGGGTTTAGATTCTTTATGTGAATTGGAGTCATGAGAAAACCCAGGCACCTATGGCCTAGCCTCTGTAGGTTTTGAAGTACTCATTTGATGCAAAGCACCCCTATTCTTACTTGATGGAGGTCAAGAACCTTACAGAGGAAGGCGAGAGACTTCATCACAATTACTGCTCTTTTGGCCATTTTGGTTTTCGATGCACACATGGGAACTTTCTTTAGATCCATCAGGTGCTGAAAATCTAAGCCACAGCCTCACACAGGGCGAAAGGGCTGATTCAGACACATCCCTTTCAAAGAAATTAAGCAAAGAGCCATAGGTATGCCCATTCTTTTTTATTTGAAAACTCTTTTCTTCAGGCTTCACAAAGGGGTAGCCTGAGTCAAAGACCTTCCTGACATTCAGGTCAAAAGAAAAATAGGTAAGCAAAAAGCCCAAAGCAGAGTTTCTCCACTGAGACTCTCCTGGTCACATTGATATCTGAGTTTTCTGAGATGCTCGTCATTCCCTTCAGCTATCCAGTTCATGGCCATGTCACAGAGCTTGGAGGTGGTATATATCTTGGACACAAAACCATGGGCCTATTCTGGAGAGTGGCCAGAATTCAGGAAGAAAACAGGAAAACTTAGGAAGTTATCACTGGTTGCCAACCAATAAGGTAAGCTACAGTCCATTTTAAATGGGGAAGGACGAATGCTGGGAAGCTTTCTAATAGACAGGAGACATCCATTGATGCTTTATCTATTCTAATGTCTACAACCACAGACACACTGGGATACACAGACATAGAAATACTCGCCTTGTCAAACAACTTTCTAGTAACAGTCCACTCCAAACCAAACAAACCGACTTTAGTACCTATTCTCAGAACATGAGACAAAACCACAAACCCACAACCACACCCACAAAGGCACCTTCTTACCCTAGTAGGTCTGTGACTATCTGGAGTGTCCTGTGATTGGTGGGGTATACAATGTTCCCCCGAAATGGCCTGTCCTAAGATCTGGTCTCCTTGGCCAACACTGTGAAGTTGTTAGGAGCCACTGGTGAGCCACTACCTGCTTTCTCAGGTAAAGCCCCACTTTAGAGCTTTCTTGCATTTGGCCTTCCTCACATCTGTAAGTACCAAGAAAGACTGACTCTGTCCTTGGTAAATCCAAAGAAGTGAGACAACTGGGACTGGTACTGGGACTGGCTCTGGGTGCCTGGCTTCCTGGATCCCAAGTTCAGAGAGTTCCATCACCCAGCAAGTGAGGTGAGGTCACTTCCTTCAGGAACTGAATGAGGTCACTTTCTTGGCAACAAATTTATCCAAACTGTTGATTTCAAGGGTCCCATTATATGGAGGCTGCCCCTACTTCCTGTGACACATTCACAATTTAGAATGATATATCAACCATAGTCACCCATGAACAGATCTCCACACAGTCCTGGTTTGGTCCATCTTCTCTACATTAAGAAGAGAAGCTGATTCAGACATAACCCTTTATCCTGACCATGTTGTTTGCCATGGAAGATGACTTTTGCTCACTCAGGTCCTTCATAGCTGCCTATATCTTCTCCAGGGATCATTTTTGCAGGGACCTTTGAGGTTCTCATTAGGTCTAATATCCCCTACATTCCTGTATTGCATGAACAACTCTTTACCTGCTCTTTTGTAAAATTAGATTGAGGGAACAGTGTATGGTTATGATTAATAACATGTTCGGTGTGGCTTAGAAATCATTCTGCTATATGAATAATGGTATAAGGAACCTGCGATATGTATAAGAATATATAGGTAAAATGAATGTATGAAAATAGAAATCTAAGTAAGATTTGAAGCCCAGAAAGGCATTGGGGCCTTGATTGGGATAGGCATTGTTGAATTATGTTTTGCACAGATGTCTCAGATACATCGATATACAATGGCATAGGACCTTGTACCTTGGATGATTGAAAGTAGAAGAGAACATCCAGTCAAAAAGAAATAGTCGGTAGTGAAAGGTTAATAAAATAGGTACTTATCACTTCCTGTTTTTCTGTATGCTTAACAAAACTCTGTTGCAATCTTGTGAAAAATTTGCTAATCTTTTCCTAGAGTGTGCTGTTCCCAAACGCCAAACTGCAGAATGTACTCCCTCACTCGGTGTCACGCAAACCACCCACTCGCCCTTACCCATCAGTAAATTTTCCTCCCTTCCCTCTCCAAGGAAAATATATAAGCTCTGCTGAAGCTGTGCTTGGGGCTCTCTTCTCTATTCAAGTGAGCTCTGAGGCCCAGCATGCTGGACCCCAAATAAACCCTTTGCTGTTTCATGAGACAGTCTCTTGGTGGTCTCTTCCTCCGACACTCACACGACATTTACATATTGAGGTTCCACAGAGTTCCAGCAGCAGGGGACGAGAGACCCCAACGGGCACCTCTCAGGGCAAGTAAGGGGCCTCTTTCTGGTTTCATGTTTCAGCTTAGGGCTTGGCAAAATCACTGGCCATGAAGAGCCTGAGCTCTCTCCCACAGTGACTGAGAGATGTGTCACAGAGACACAGGCCGCGTCCCTGGGGTACGCCCCAGAGGACTCGGGAAATCAAGGAACAATTGTCTCCTCAACTCAGTGATATTTTCAGTTTCAGTATTTCCAGCCCATCGGATTTTGCCAGCTACTCATTCCTGGTCTCAGTGTTGGAGGTCCATTGCATGTCTTTATTGTCTTGTCTTGTCTGTGTCATGTGTCGTTGCTTTTACTGTTAGTGTACCTTTCATTATGGGACAGAGCACTTCAATGCCTCTGTCCCTGACCCTTGATCACTGGACCAAAATCCGCTTAAGGGCTCAGAATCTTTCTTATTTAGTAAAATGCTGGACCTGGCAGACTCTCTGTTCCTCAGAATGACCCACGTTTGGAGTCGGATGGCCCGTAAAAGGATCTTTCTACTTCCTACTAATTTAAAAAGTCAGAGATATTGTCTTTCAGCCGGGGCCACATAGCCATCCTGATCAACAGCCATATATTTTAATTTGGCATGACCTCTGCAAATCTCCTTCTTCATGGGTGAAGCTTTTCCTTGCCCCTGCCCCCCGCTCCTACTCTTTCCCCCATGATCTCTCAAACCCTCTGCTCCTCCCCCTCCTCCACCCTCTGTTCTCCCTGAGTCACAAGATTTGACTCTACTGGAATCTCTTCCCCCTCCTTATCCCCTGCCATCGTCCACTAACCCACAACACCCTCTAAGTGATTCTACTTCTGCTGACTCAGCCTCTCTGCCATTGGAGGAAGCAAAGCCGGCCCAGCACCCTCCAGATAACTCCCTCGTGGCACACACATCCCCTCCTTCCCTGGAGGAAGCTGGCCCGGCTAAAGGAACTCACAGGCGGCAAATGATTGAAACCCTGGAACTCCCATGATGCACCCCTTCTGTCCCCATGGGCCAACGATTGATGATGGCCATGGAAGAAAAATGCAAGCTTACTAGTACTGGCCTTTCTCCTCTTCAGACCTATACAACTTAAAAAATTACAATCCCCCATTTTCTGAGGAACCCACCCGGCTCATAGGTCTGGTTGAGTCATTGATGTTTTCCCACCAGCCTACTTGGGATGACTGCCAACAACACCTAAGGACTATCTTCATGACAGAGGAACAAAAGAGAATCCTCCTGCAAGCTAGAAAAAAGTATCCTCAGACCAGATGGGTGACCAACACAACTTCCCAACTTAATCAAAGCCAGCATTCCCTTTAACCGACCCAACTGGGACCCCAACATCTTTGAAGGTAGGGAGAAACTGTCCCCTTATTACCGGGCTCTAATAGTGGGTTTCCAAGTGGCTGCTAGGCGACCAACTAATTTTGCCAAGGTAACAGAGATTACTAAGGGCCTGATGAATCTCCCTCTCTATGTTTCTAGAGAGAATTATGGAGACATATAGGAGATATACTCCTTTCGATTCTCAGGGGGAGGATCAAAAGGCATCTGTCATGATGGCCTTTATTGGGCAAGGTGCCCTGGATACTAAAAGAAAGTTACAACGCTTTGATGGATTACAAGATATGACTTTGAGAGATTTAGTCAGAGAAGCCGAGAAGGCATACTATAAGAGAGAAACTGAGGAAGAGAAGGGAGCAAAGGGAGGATAAAAGAAACAAAGACAGACTAAGGCATTGACTAAGGTCCTGGTCACAACAAAAAATAGGCCAGAAATTAAGAAACAGGGAGACAGGAAGGGATACCTGGGCCCAGGCCAGAGACCACCCCTGGCCTCAGATCAATGTGATTACTGTAAAGAAAAAGGACACTGGGCCAAAGAGTGCCCCAGAAATAGACAGCCACACCAGCCAGGCATTCTGACTCTGGAGGATGACTACGAAAGTAGGGGCTATGATCCCCTCGCTGAGTTAAGCGTAACTTGAAGTGGAGGGGACCCCAGTAAACTTTGAAGTGAATACAGGGGCAATATACTCAGTCCTCAAGGCCACATTTGGCCCTCTATTAAATAAAAAGTCTCTAGTTCAAGGGGCTAACGGCAGTAAATATTGGGCATAGACAACTAAGAGTACCATGGACCTGGGGAAAGGAAAAAATCCATCACTCCTTCCTAGTAATCCCAGAATGCCCAGCCCCATTGATGGGCAGAGATCTGCTCACCATGGTCCACGCCAAAATAACCTTTAACCCTGAAAGCCCCCAAGTGGAATTTCTAAATCCTTCCGTAAAAATTCCTATAGTCATGGCTCCAACTATGTCAGTAGAAACTGTACATCAACTCACTCGCTTTGGTTCAAAGAAACTGCAGGAATTCCTGAAGGATCAAGAACAGAGTTTTAAACTAACTGACTCACAGGAAAAGGAAATAACAGAATGGTTAACAAAAGTCTGTCAATTGGTTAATGCTTACCCTTACAAGCTTCCTTCAGGAAAGCGCCTATGAGGAACCAGACCAGGACAATTTTGGGAAGTGGATTTTACTGAAATTAAGCCAGCAAGGTATGGACTTAAATATCTCCTAGTCTTTGTAGATACATTTTCAGGATGGATTGAAGCAGTCCCCACAAAAAAAAAAAGGAAAGAAAGAAAGAAACAGCAAAAACGATGGCCAAGAATATCCTAGAAGATATTTTTCCAAGATACGGCCTGCGTAAGGTAATAGGGTCTGATAATGGACTGGTGTTCATGGCCCCGGTAAGTCAAGGGTTTGCCAGGACCCTGAGGATTAATTGGAAGTTACATTGTGCTTATCGACCCCAGAGTTCAGGACAGGTAGAAAGAGTGAATAGAAACCATTAAACAGACCTTAACGAAATTAAGCTTAGAGACCAGCATAAAAGATTGGACTATGCTCCTGCCTTCTGCAATGTTGCATGCAAGAAATACTCCCTCTGTTTCTTTGTGTAATCACACCCCCTTTGAAATTCTCTATTGTGCACCTCCTCCCGTAAGGGACCTAACCCCACTCTAAGACCTAACGATCCCTTCCACACCCCCTTGCTTGAGAGACTTAAAGCTCTTGAAAGAACTAAGAAATACCTGTGAAAACAGCTGGCCACTGCCTACCAACCTGGGGAGGAGGGGATTCCACATTGATATCAAGTAACAGACTTCATTGACGTAAGACGACATCAGGTGTCATCCCTGGAACCCTGCTGGAAAGGACCATAGCAGGTGCTACTTATAACACCTACAGTAGTAATGGTAGACGGAATCACTTCCTGGATCCATGCCTGTCATCTCAAGCCTGTGCCCTGTCCAGACTCTGGCTAGAAACTGAAAAAGACTGGTAACCCTTTAAAATTGCGTATTCGCCATGTGGATAAGGCTCTATACTCTCCCATTTACCACCAGTAGTCCTAACCCTCATCAGTCCGTTCAGCAGAGATGGGTGATCACAAATCCTACTGGAAAATAAGTATAATATATCTCGCATACAGCCCCCTTAGGATCTGGTGGCCATCTCTCCATACAGACATTTGTCAGCTGGCTATAGCTCTTTCCTATTGGTATATCCCTGATGAAGAGGATCCCACTAAAATTCCATTAAATGCCTTCTGTACCATAGATAATGGAAACAAACCTTATGGATGTAGGGACACGTGAGCCAGATGCAGGTTGCCTAGCCTAGATTGCTATGTTTGCCCAGCAGACTATCAAAGCCACAAACAGTCACGGCTGTGTGGGGGAAAAGCTGACTTCTTCTATATGTCATGGGAATGTGAGCATACAGGGGCTGCCTGATGGAACCCAAACTCCTCATCAAATTCAGTACAGAGCATTGGCCATACTACCAATTAGATAACCAAAACCGATGGCCCCCAGAGGGGTCTCCAGATCCTCAAATTCTGCGTGAACTTTTTAACTTCTGCAAGTGCTCAAAAGGGTGAAAGGCGATTCCCCTATGTGGAAGCCTTTTCCCTCCTTCACTCACATCCTGAACTATGCTTCTCCAAAAGATCCTCACCCTCAGCCTTCTGCTCCAGACTCTCTGCTGTCATTCCCACCTCAGCAAACTGATTTCTCCCCTCCAAATACTAGATGAAAAGCCCAAACCTCTGCCGGTTCTCAGACCACTGCCCCCTTGCTGAGGTAGCAGGTACTGAGGTACCCCTTCACCCACTCATTCCTCTCTTCTCCTGTCAGTGCCACACCGGGTCCCACCAGGTCGGTCCTCTTACCAGCTAACCAAAAGCTCAAACCAGCTGAGGAGAGGCCTCAGACCCTTATCCAAGATGTAATAAAAATGGCCTTTAATGTTGCTTTGTCAATACTGAAAACAGGTTTCTAAGTTTTTGAAAGTCCCTCACAGGATTTTGGGATACTCACTCCCGTCTTCCCCTCTACTCTTCCTGTTCTACTGCTCACGTTTTTGTTGCCTGGAAAATCCCAAACCCGTTTCCCATTATTCTTTTACATCTCTCCTTCCTCATTCTCAGATCCTCGGAGGTGCTCTCAGCCCCACCTTCCCCGTCTTCCCCCGCTGTACCAGGCCCACCGAAAAGTCTTAACTGACCTTCTCCAGAAGTCTTCACCATGGCTGACTTTAAAACTTTCAGCAAAAGAGTCCCTATAAAAGAGTTCAATGTAGATAAATTTTCTTTATTCGTGTTGCCCTGTTCTACTTGGCCACTGCCTAAAAAACTCAGCACTTCTCAGCTAGACACCCCCTTACTAGTTTTTCACAAAATATGAGAAAAAGGCCTCTGGCCTTGAGGTGGGGCTTCACAGAAATGGCTACATTTCTACAATAAAGAAGTTAAAATTGGGCTCCATTGTAACAGCTGGCAGGGGGAAAAAAGAAAGGGAAGAAAAATCTCTCCCTCTCCCAGGTGTCCTTGATAAGTTAACTTGCCCAGAACAGAGGAAAAAAAAGAAACAAAAACTGCTTTTTGTGATGTTCTGCAGACTGTGAACTTCTGAGCCCCTTCCCTTATATGTTGGGTACAAAATTCTGAAACTATCTAAACTTGGGGTTCAGGGGATTAATTGATTACAACAGAAGCAGTGCCCTCTGAATCCATTTGCAACCAAATAGGACTGTTTCCCTGTCTTCCATGCTATCTTAGGTGCCTTGCCTTGTCCTTCCCTACAAAAGTATAATTCTATATACTTAAACATTGTTTATGTTTTCATGAAATGGTTAACCGATGTGATTAATTGAAGTTGTTTCACAAAGTGCACTGTCATGACGCAGGTTCATTTAAAGATCATATAGGGGGGCATACAACCTGGTTAAGCTGAAAACATATATCCTCACTTTAGCCATATATTAGGAATAGGGGTTTCTGCAGTGGTGGGTACAGGAACAACTGCCCTGGTCCATGGGACACAACAAGTGACCCAATTAGAAGCAGCAATAGACCAATAAATAAAGATATTAGAAACCTCCATCACAGCTTTGCAGGAATCTTTTACCTCTCTACCTGAAGTTGTTTTAGAGAACAGTCGAGGGTTGGATCTCCTCTTCATGAGAGAAGAGGGCCTTTGTGCTGCATTGAGGGAAGAATGTTGCTTTTATGCCGACCATACGGGAGTTGTAAAAAAAAAAAATCTATGAGTAAATTAAAAAGACGCCTTGAAGAGCATCAACGAGAGAGAGAGAGGCCCAAAAGGGTGGTTTGAGTCTTTGTTCACACAGTCTCCCTGGTCAACTATGCTTTTATATACCCTGGCCAATCCAAGAATCCTTATATTATTGCTCACTATAAAACCCTGTTTGCTCAACCGTGTAATTTCTTTTCTCCAAGCTCAAATTGGTCAAGTTAAACATATGGCAATACCCCACTAGCAGACATAGAATTTAAACCTCCCTATGATCACTTTTATGATTAAAAGGATCCAGAAGAAGTGGGGAATGAAAGGTTAATAAAATAGGTACTTGTCACTTCCTGTTTTTCTGTATGCTTAGAAAAACACTGTTGAAATATTGACAACTGTTTTCTAATCTTGTTCCCAGAATGTGCTGTCCCCAATTGCCAAATTGCAGAATGTACTCCCTCACCCGGTTGCTCGCAGACCGACCACTCACCCTGACCAATCAATAAACTTCTCTCCCTGCAGCCTCCAAGGAAAGTATAAAAGATCAGCTTAAGCTGTTCTCAGGGCTCTCTGATCTATTCAAGGGAGCTTTGAGCCCCAGTATGCTGGACCGCCAATAAACCCTTAGCTGTTGCATAGTACAGTCTTTTGGTGGTCTCTTCCTCTTACGCTTGCCGGAATATTATTGGATGATTGAATGTAGAAGAGAACATCCTGTCAAAAAGGGATAGTCGGTAGGATTAGGAAGATAGTGGGTAGGCTTAGGAAGACGAGTGAGTATAGGATTTGGAACAAATGTTCTTTAGCAATAGGGTTTCAGTTAGAGAGTGAAGTTAAATGTTAACACAAGTGAAGAGTCAGTCACAATGATGAACTGGGGAAAATATGTAGGAAAGCAGATATCAATAGAGACATTACGAAATCAAGCAAAGTATAAAGTGAGTCATAGGATTAGACATTTTCAAGAGGGTTGAGGTTGAACACATAATCTTAGGAAGAAACAAATATGTAGTCACCAATAGGATTGACATTTGAGAGCATTAGGAAACCTGGACATGGATGTTTTAAGTAATCCATGTTCACTTTCCATTTAGGCTTTGGTACAATCATAAGCCTGACATTTGCATTTTGTGTCCAAATATTACTTTGATTAAATGTATATATAGATCAGGTGACATGAGTATTTCTTCCATCATTTCTGGGAGCAATACTTTGAAGACGTATAATTCATATTGGAGAATCAAAGAGGTTTACCTTGAGTCTATGAATATAGAAATAATGCATGAATAGACATTACTGTGAATAAATAATATAACTGGTTCCACTTTAAATAATGGCTTAAATTGATATCTGAAAACTTATGTGAAATTTTATATTGATATACAATCATTTATTTCAACCAGTTATACAACTAATGGTAATATTAGGGTTATGGTTTATCATGAAGCTGTGTGAGTTTTGCTAAAAAAAGTGATTATGGAAATCAAAAATAATGTGTGTGGAAAGAAGTCTCATGAAAAGTCAAGCCAAGAAATATGGAGGAATACATGTGTTCTGAAGCAGGAAGTGATTGAAAGTCAAACAAATGCTTAAAAATTTGCTAACTAGTGGATGAAATGAATATATATCCTATGATGTGCATAAACTGAAGAAATACTAATGTACCAGTGTTGAATAAAAATGAACGTCAAACTACACATCATGTCCCATAGGAATCTACTTGAATTGATGTTAAACTGGGTCAGTTACTGTAGAAATATTAGGATTTGTATGCACCATTCACTGAAGTTAGTTTTCAGTACTAGGAAACAAATATATATGTCAGGTGGATGAATATTTCTGAGAATAATCTGGTGAAAAGTTGATTATAAATCCAAATATATGAATATGAATGAATTTAGAGAGTGTATAATAAGAAACATTTTTCATATTTTGAAAAATCTTGAGAATATATATATATATATATACACACATATACACAAACACACACACAGTGAGACATTGAAAATAGCAATATATATTGCAATGGAAATTCACCATGAAATATATATCATCCACAGATTCAAAAATATTCATTTCTCTAAACATGGACTTATGCATAATGTTGTTCAACTACGAAGCTGACCAATAGGTTGAATTTTCAGTTCCAACAGCGTTTAGGAGGAGTAGTCTCTTCTCACAATTTGTATCTGCCACCTAACAAAAATGTACGTGTTATAACAGGTAGGATTCTATATGTGCATATAAAAAAACATGTGCTGAATAGGCTACAGAGAATGGAGACAGGAATTTGTTGAGAGCCACAGCTGAAGGTGCCCTAGCAAGCTTCCAACTGCCAGAAAAATTCCAGCTGCCTGCTGATTATTGGCTCACAGAGGCCCCAGCAACATCTAGCTGATTGGCTACTCTGTGGTGATGCTCATTGGGCTGTTTCCCTGCCCTTTCAGACCATGGAGCTGCTCATTGGGGGACTTTTTTGGCTCCACCCACGATGACCCAGCAAATCGACCTCAAGCGCAGGAGGTTTGTGGGAGGTGGAGAGGTTTGTGGGTGTGAGAGAGACTTTACAAGGAAGCCAGTTGTGGCAGTTAGCCTCTAGGAGTTTTTCCTGAGGAGCTGTTTTGTTTGGCGTGTGTGGTTCTAAAAATAAAGTTTGTTTCTTTTGACAAGTGGCTGCTGAATCGTGCCTAGCCAGACTGCAGCATTTGGTGGCTCAAACGGGGATTGACTGAGGGTAAGTGATAAGGTAAACTGCTCGACCCTGAGAGCAGGGCGAGAGGATGGGTAGCCATTTTAGGATTCCTCTTTTGTTTTGCTTCACATTTATTTTAAGTTGCCTGTCCCTGGAGATGAGTTAAACGAAAGAAAAACCACTCAAATCTGAGGAAAAACTATTTATGTCTGAGGAACAGATTGGGATAAAGGTCGGATGCACAAGCCAGGAGGATAGAAAGGCCATAATGACTTTTTGTTGTTCACTTTTTATTTCATTCTGTCTCGTTTTTTTATTTTTTTTTCTTTTTTGCGTTATCTTGTTGGGTTTCATTAAAGTAGAAATACGGGATCAGAAATTAGTAAAAAACAAACTGAAATAGTGTTAAGGAAATTGTTACAGGAAGGAGGCATCTCACTAAAATCAGGGACAGTCAGGGCATACGTTGATACAATATAAAAATGTAGCCCATGGCTTTTAAAGTAAGAGTTATTAAATTTACCACAATGGAACCATCATGGTGAAGATTTAAAAAGAATAGAAAAGAACAGTCCAGGGACTCTGCCAGTTGGCACATTGCCATTGTGGTCTTTCATATCTGTTTTGCTTAGTCCAAAGCCTTCAGTTCAGACAAAGATAGAGGAACAAAGCTTAGAGCAGAAAAAGCCATCAGGGGAAAAGTTACAAAAGGACGCTGCTACTAACAACCTTCTATCATCAGAGGGTGTAAGTGTTCAACCAACAGTGCCACCTCTAAAGGAGACTGTTACTAACACCTTTCTATTCTGTAATTAATTTATTTTCCAATAGTCAGTATATATTTAATGCTATAGTATCCCTTGAAGGTGCTGGTAGGATTTCCCCTTCAGTACTGTTTTCTATTTGCTTTCCAATATACAATGTCTAATCTGGGACAGAAAAGATCCATTCTTTATAAGACCTATCTGGGCACATACAGGATTGCCTGGAGCCCTTAGTTTGGGCAATGATTTAGCAGATAAAACTACACATGACATATATTCATATTTTCTCTACACTAGAAGAAGCTACAAATTTTCAAAAAAGTTCCATGTCAATGCTAATACTTTACAAAAGCGTTTTGAAATAACTAAGGAACAAGGTAGACAAATAATAAAACAATGTCAAAATTGTGTGACCATTTTACCACAAGTTAATCCTGAAGTCAATCCGAGAGGATTGATACCTAACCATATTTGGCAGATGGACGTCACACACTTGCCAGAATTTCGAAAATTAAAATATTTGCATGTTACAGTTGACACTTCTTCTGGATTTTTGATGGGCTCCCTTCATGCCGGAGAAAAAACTAAAGATGTTATAGCTCATTGCTTAAAAAATTTTGCCACTGTGGGCGTTCCAAAACAGTTAAAAACAGATAATGCCCCTGGTTATTCTTCTACCTCTTTTAAACAATTTTGCTCATCATTTGGCATAACTCATATAACAGGAATCCCATACAATCCACAGGGAAAAGGCATAGTTGAAAGAGCACATCAAACTATCAAAATGTACTTATTAAAGCAAAAAGACAGAATTGGGAAGGGGTATATATTTCCCAAAGATAAACTTAAAATAACCATTTTTACTCTAAACTTTTTACATTTGGATTCATGAGGACTTAGTGCTGCAGAAAGGCATATGTGTTCAAAAAATGTGCATAAGCTCAAGGTACTTCGGAAGGCTATTCTAACAGGACAATGGAAAGGTCCTGACCCAGTAATTGTGTGGAGTCCAGGGTCTGTTTGTGTGTTTCCACAGGAAGAACAGCAGCCGATTTGGATTCCAGAGAGATTAACTAAAGTCCTGACCAAGTGATAGTCTGGAGTCGAGGGTCTGTTTTTGTGTTTCCACAGGAAGAACAGCACCGATTTGGATTCCAGAGAGATTAACTAAACTGATTTGTATAGACCAAAAAGAAGATGATTTGGCTCAAATCCATAACAGCTGGTATCCAAAACTCCAGTCTGGCTATCCTTACATCTGCGACAGAACCAGGATGCTTTTTTCAATATCAATTTTATTATTGCCCTTTCCCACAACATGAAGTTCTATTTTGTGTTTTTGAGCTAATGCAGACCTAGGTTACTGTTTTGCTGATCATTTCTTTTTTTTGACTATAATTTTTTAAACATTCCAATGGTGATTTCACCTGTAAAAAGTTATAAGGCCTTTACTATTATGTAATGTGTTGTATGTATTATATTATGTTTGCACACTTGTGTTTTGTGTCATATGTTTGAATGTACATATGTCCATACATCATATATGATGTGCGCTCATGAAAAAATGGATCCAAATATTTTTTTTTATTCACGTGTTTTAAATGTTTTAATTTAAATTGGGTAAACATCTGTTGAGGACTGTTTTAATATGTGAACAAAAAAGGACGTTAACAGAACTGTATGTTTACTTTCACCTTTCCTTTTCATTATATTGAATAATTCTCTTCAAGATAATGTAAATTGTTAAGAAAATGGTTTTTTTAGTACCTTTTAGAATGATACATAAATTTTTTAGCCATTATTGCCAGAATTCCTATCTTCATCCCAGTGTCGGTGAAGACAAAGATAAAACCAATCTACAGATTGTGCAATAGCCATCACTGAACTGTTTGCAGAACTTGCCTGGACTATGTATCACTTGTGTGCATTTTGAACTATCTGTTGGTGCAGCGACTTGTGGTAGTGTTGGGGTATTTATGCTTATGCTGTCATTGGTGGTACAATTTTTCCAAAAGGAGCCATCAACTGGCTTGGTGTATCTTCCCTTTTCTCACTTTATAGAGGTCAGGAACCTTACAGAGGAAGGCGAAAGACTTCATCCGCAATGACTGCTCTTTTGGCCATTTTTTTTTTTGGATGCACACATGGGATCTTTCTTTAGATCCATCAGGTGCTGAGAATATTATCAACAGCCTCACACAGGGCTAAGACACTGATTCAGACACATCCCTTTCCAAAGCAGTTAAGCAAAGAGCCACAGGTGATGCCCATTCATTTCCATTTGAAAACTGTTTTCTTCAGGTTTCACAAAGGGGTGTCCTGAGGCAAAGAACATCCTGACATTCAGGGAAACAGAACAACAGTTAAGGAAAAGGCCCAAAGTAGGATTTCTCCACTGAGACTTTACATTTCAAACTGATATCTGAGTTTTCTGTGATGTTTGCCATTCCCTTCAGCTATCCATTACATGGCCATGTCACAGAGCTTGGAGGTGGTACATATCTTGGACACAAAACCATGAGCCTCTTCTGGAGAGTGGCCAGAATTCAGGAAGAAAACGGCAACTTAGGAAATTAGCAGGTGTTGCCCATTGATAAGGCAAGCCACAGTCCATTCATAAATTGTGCAGGATGAATGCTGGGAAGCTTTCTACTAGACAGGATACATCCATTGAATCATTCTCTTTTCTAAAGTCTACAACCACGGACACATTGAGATACACAGACATAGAAACACTCACCTTGCGAAATGACTTATTAAAAACAGTTCACTCCAAACCAAACAAACCACCTTTCCTACATATTCTCAGAACATGAGACAAACCAAAAACCCACACCCACACCCACAAAGGCACCTCCTTCCCCAAAATGGGTCTGTGACTATCCGAAGTGTTCTCTGACTGATGGACCACACTCTGTTCCCCTGAAATGGCCTGTCCTGTATCAGATTAGGTCTCCTTGGCCAACTCTGTGAAGTTGTCAGTAGCCAGAGGTGAGCTCCTACCTACTTGCTCAGGAAAGGCCCCTCTTCAGAGCTCTCCTGGTATTTGGCCTTTCTCACATCAGTAGGAATCAAGAAAGAATGACTCTGTCTTTGGAAAATCCAAACAATTGAGAACACTGGGACTGGGACTGGGACTGGCTCTGGGTTCCTGGCTTCCTAGATACCAAGTTCAGAGAGTTCCATCACCAAGGAATTGACTTTAGTCACTTCCTTTAGGAACTGAATGAGTTCACCGCCTTGGCAACCACTTTGACCTAACATTTTATTCCAAAAGTCCCATGAGATGGAGGCTGGCTCTGCTTCCTCTGACACTTTCACAAGTTTGAATGGTATGTCAACCATAGGCACCCAGGGACAGCTCTCCACACAGGCCTGGTTTGGTCCATCTTCTCTACATTAAGAAAAGAGAGGCTGATTCAGACATATCCCTTCATCCTGACCAGGTTGTTTGCCATGTAAGATGACGTTTGCTCTCTCAGGTCTTTCACAGCTGCCTACAACTTATCCAGGGATCATTTCTGTATGGACATTCGAGGTTCTCAACTGGTGGAAGATCACCTACATTCCTGTATTGAAATACCAACTCCATCCCTGCTCTTCTAAAAAGTTAGATTGAGGGAACAGTGTATGATTAGGGTTAATAACAGGTTCAATTTTGGTTAGGAATCATTCTGAGGGTTGAATAATGGTATTGGGAACCTGCGATATTTACAAGAATATATAGGGGATATATAAGTATGAAAACAGAAATCTTGGTAAGATTTGAAGCCCAGAAGGGCATTGGGCACTTGATTTACGTTCTGAACAGATGTCTCAGATAAATCGATATACAATGGCATAGAACCATGTACCATGGATGATTGAATGTAGAAGAGAACATGCAGTCAAAAAGGAATAGTCGGTAGGATCAGGAGATAGTCATTAGTTTTAGGAAGAAGAGTGAGTATAGGATTTGGAACAAAATTCTTTAGCAATAGGGTTTCGGTTAGAGAGTAAATGTAAATGTCAGCATATGTGAAGTGTCAGTCACGATGATGAACTGGGCAAAATATGTAGGAAAGCTGATATCAATAAAGACTTTAGGAAATCAGGCAAAGTATAAAGTGAGTCACAAGATTAGACATTTTTAACAGGGCTGAGTTTGAATATATAATCTTAGGAAGAAAAAAATATGTAGTCACCAGTAGAATTGAAATTTGAGAGCATTAGGAAACCTGGACATCGATGTTTTCAGTAATCCATGTTCACTTTCCATTTAGACTTTGGTACATCATAAGTGTCATCTTTGTGTTTAGTCTCCAGAATATTACTGTGATAAAATGTATATGTAGATCAGGTGACACGAGTATTTCTTCCACCATTTCTGGGAGCAACATTTTGAAGACGTATGAATTAGAATTGGGGGGAAAAAAAGAGGTGTATTCTGTTTCTATGAATATAGAGATAATGCATGAAGAGACCATATGGTGAATAAATAATATAACTGGTGCCACATTAAATAATGGATTGAATTGATATCTGAAAATATATAAGAATTCTTATATTGATATGAAATCATTCATTACAACCAGTTATACATCTAATGGTAATAATAGGGTTATGTTTTTTATGAAGAGTGTGTGAGTTTTGCTTCAAAAGTGATTATGGAAAACGAAAATAATGTGTTTGGAAAGAAGTCTCATAAAAAGTCCAGTCAGGAAACATGGAGAAATACATGTGTTCTGAAACAGGAAGTGATTGAAAGTGAAACAAATGCCTATTAAATTGCTAACAAGTGTGTGAAATATATATCCCATGATGTGAATAAACTGAAGAAATAGTAATGTACCAGTGATGAATATAAATGAACATCAAAATACACATCATGTCCCATAGGAATCTACTTGCATTGATTTTAAGATGGGTAAGTTACTGTAGAATTATTAGGATTTGTGTGCACCATTCACTGAATTTAGTTTTCAGTACTAGGAAACAAATATGTATTTCAGGTGGATGAATATTTCTGAGAATAATCTTGTGAAAAGTTGATTAGAAATCCACATAGATGAACATGAATGAATTTAGGCAGTGCATAATAAGATGCAAATATTTCATATTTTGAAAATTTTGGAGAATATATATATATATATATATATATATATATATATA
Organism: Callospermophilus lateralis; assembly: GCF_048772815.1. Lineage (NCBI taxonomy): Eukaryota > Metazoa > Chordata > Mammalia > Rodentia > Sciuridae > Callospermophilus > Callospermophilus lateralis. The sequence continues at coordinate 484,890 of NW_027512087.1, read as the reverse complement.
TATATATATATATACACAAAACCCACAGAGAGAAATTAAATAGTAGAAATATATATGACAATCAAAATTCATTGTGAAATATATATGCTCCACAGATCCAAAAATATTCATTTTACTGAACATAGATTTATATATAATGTTGTTCAACCAGGAAGCTCACCCATAAGTTGAATTTTCAGTTCCAACAGTGTTTATGAGGAGTGATCTATTCTCACAATTTGTATCTTCCAAGTCAGATACCTCACAAAAATGTACATGTGATACCAGTTAGGATTCTATATGTGCTTATAAAAATACATGTGCTGAATAGGCTACAGAGAAAGGGAGACAGGAATTCACATATTTGTTAACTTTAAAATCACATGGAGAACTATTTCAACAAAAAGTTGACTACATTTATAACTCCTGACCTATATAATGCAAAAAGCAGGTCCAAAAATACACCAGGCCTCCTCTGAACTGCTTGTATTTCTATTCTGTTTGGGTTATTTTTCTCCATCATATTAGGATTAGTAGTGAGAGTCTAGTAGGGTATAGGTTAGTGTCAGGGATTCAGTATTTCGAATGGAAATTTGGAAAATGAATCCAAAGTGTATGCAAATATGTGCTACACAAAAATCTTCCCACTTTCATCCAGAACAATGCCTTGACAATACCTTCGCCCCAAGTAAGACACGATTAGAGGAAAAGAGTTAGAAAATCTGTGAATACATAAGTGGAATGGAAAATTCTCATGAGTTTACAACCTTGGAGGTGGTAGAGGAGTTTCCAAAAGTAAGGGATAGTGTAAACACTCCACAAACGTGGAGCTCTTCTGGCCTAAAGACTTCTTGAGAAACTGCTTCTGTGGTTGGGCACTTGAAATATATTTTGTTGCACGGAGCTTTAGCTTCCTTTCTAGTGAGTCCATCAAAGATGGGTCTGCATCTATGTGTCACCTAGAGGACATGGTTTCTTATTTTCCAATGAATATGAGGCAAGAGTGCTGAATTCTCTCTTTGGAGTTCAATAGTGGCAACAGGGGGCTAAGTGGTCTCCACTCTGTGGACTGTGAAGCCATTTGGAATTCCTCCAATGTCTGTGGTGTTTATTGCTGCTGCACTGGATGTTTGGTATGTGCTTCACGAAATACAAGGAATCAACAAGGACACAGTGCTGTAGGGAGGTCTGTCATGTGTGGTGGGAGAGAGTCTGCAGAAGAAAGCACCCACCAGGCTTCAATCTCACATAGCTTGCCCCCTTGAGCATAGCAACCGGATTCTGAATATTGCCCTGAAACCTCTGCATATAACAAGATGCCTTTACATATAAGGGTCTGCTGGCTGCACCATGTCAGTCACAAGCCATTTGGAATCCAATGGCAGATCCCCATGGCCTCACCAGAGATGTTTTATCACACACCTGCACACCACTGCTCTAGGCCCACTAGTCAGCAGGCTCCAACTTTCTGGCATCTCTGTTCTACACCATATCATGAAACCCAGTCTATCAAGGCACTGTCTGGTACACTCATGATCAGCAACAGGACATCCAAATGTTCTCCAGTGCCACCTGTTCATGGGAATTTCAAAAATTTCATGGTATTTATCTAGCCATTTTTCAAGGATGTAGTTGGAGGCACTGTGGGTTTCAATTCATTCTGGAACCATTAAATGTGAGAAAGTTCATTTCAAAGAAAGCTCTGGAGAGGTATCACAGGCAAGGCTTCCCAATGAGTGGCCAAAATGTCACATGAAGGCAGGGGCTTTGAGGTCTACAAGGTGAGGTCCATGTGTGTTTTGCCTCTCAAGTACAGATGCCAAGTTTTTCAGAATTAAATCATGTGATATCCTGGCTGATATTCCCAGTGCTCTGTGGAAAGCCACTCTGGCCCTAGAAAAGTTTGCAAGGGCAACTCTTATGTGTGGCCTCCTAAGATCAAACACAATTCATGGCAATACTTCTCTGAGTTCAGTTCCAGAGTTCAGTCTCTAAGAGGAATCACACCAGAGTTCAAGACCAGGTGGACCAAATCATCACTTCTAACTGCCACACAAATGACCACAATTAAAACCAAAACACTCCCACGTATCCCTCATCTTCGTCCATATAGGCACTCATCATAAACTCTGGCTGGTGTTTTCCATGAGTTGTGCATCTCAGGAAAGTGTCGAAAATAAGCTCCCTTGCCACTCATTTGCCTAAAGTCAGGGTGGCCTTGACACCCTTCGTGTGAACCAGGAGTGATCAAATTGGCCTGCCATTAATACTGATCTGCTTCTCCAATTTGAGGCCTACTGACGGTCAGGTATAGATTCTTCGTGTAATTTGGAGTCATGAGAAAACCCAAGCACTTCTGCTGGGCTTTTAAGAACTCATTTGACCCAAAGGATCCCTATTCTCATTTGATGGAATTCAGGAACCTAACAGAGGAAGGCAAGAGACTTCACCCACAATGACTGCACTTTTTGCCATTTTGGTTTTGGATGCATACATGGGATCTTTATTTAGATCAATCAGGTGCTGAGAATCTAAGCCACAGCCTCACAAAGGGCCAAGAGGCTGATTCAGACACATCTCTTTCCAAAGCAATTAAGCAAAGAGCCACAGGTGATGCTCATTCATTTCCATTTAAAAACATTTTTATTCAGACTTCAGAAAGGGGTGGCCTGAGGCAAAGACCTTCCTAACATTCAGGGCAACAGAACAATAGGTAAGCAAATGGCCCAAAGCAGGGTTTCTCCACTGAGACTTTCCTGGTCACACTGATATCTAAGTTTTCTGAGATGCTCGCTATTCTCTTCAGCTATCCAGTACATGGCCATGTGACAGATTATTTAGGTGGTACATATCTTGAACAAAATACCATGAGCCTATTCTTTAGTGGGGCCAGAATTCAGGAAGAAAACAGAAACTTTGGAGGATAGCAGGTGTTGCACATCAATAAGCCTGCCACACTCTTTTCATAAATTAGGCAGGATGAATGCTGGAAAGCTGCCTACTAGACAGGAAACATCCATTGATGCATTCTCTTTTTTAATGTCTACATCCACAGACACAGTGTGATACACAGACATAGAAACACTCACCTTGTCAAACGACATTCTAGAAACAGTCCAGTCCAAACCAAACAAACCGCTTTTTCTACCTGTTCTCAGAACATGAGACAAAACCACAAACTCACACGCACACCCACAAAGGTACCTCATTCCCCCAAGTAGGTCTGTGACTATATGGAATGTCCTCTGACGGTGGGCCATACTATCTTTCTCTGAAATTGCCTGTCCTGTCTCAGATCTGGTACTTTGGCCAACTCTCTGAGGTTGTCAGTAGCCAGTGGTGAGCGACTACCTGATTTTTAAGCACAGGACCATCTTCAGAGCTTTCCGGGCATTTGCCCATCCTCAAATCAGTAGATACCAAGAATGACTGACCCTGTCCTTGGTAAATCCAAACAAGTGAGCCCACTGGGAGTGGGACTGGGAATGGCTCAGGGTGCCTGCTTCCTGGATCCCAAGTTCAGAGAGTTCCATCACCAAGAAAGTTAGGTAGGTCAATTCCTTCAGGAACTGAATGAGGTCACTGCATTGACAAACACTTTGTCCTAACAGTTGCTTCCAAGAGTCCCATGAGATAGAGGCTGCCCCTACTTCCTGTGACACTTTCACAAGTTAGAATTGCATATCAACCATAGGCACCCGGGAATAGCTCTCCACACATGTCTCATTTGGTCCATCTTCTCTACATTAAGAATAGAGAGGCAGATTCAGACACATCCCTTCATCCTGACCAGGGTTTTTGCCATGGAAGATGATTTTGCTCTCTTAGGTCCTTCATAGCTGCCTACATCTTATCCAGGGATAATTTTTGCATGAACCTTTGAGGTTCTCAGCAGGTGGAAGATCCCCTATATACCTGTATTGTAAGACCAACTCTGTCCCTGCTCTTTTATAAAGTTATATTGAGGGAACAGTGTATGATTAGGGTTAATAACAGGTTTGATTTGGGTTAGGTATCATTCTGCGAGATGAATAATGGTATTGGGAACCTGCGATATTTACAACAATATACAGGTGAAATAAGTTTGAAAACAGAAATCTAGGTAAGATTTGAAGCCCATTAAGGCATTACGCCCTTGAGTTGGTTATATAGATTTGAATTATATTCTGCACAGACATCTCAGATAAATCGAGATACAATGGCATAGAACCTTGTACTTTGGATGATTGAATGTCGAAGAGAACATCCAGTCAAAAACGGATAGTCGGTATGATTAGGAAGATAGTTGGTAGGTTTAGAAAGAAGAGTGAGTATAGAAGTGGGACCGAAAGTTCTTTAGAATTAGAGTTTTGGGTAGAGGGTGAATGTAAATGTCAGCATATGTGAAGAGTCAGTCAAAATAATGAACTGGAATAAAACGTAGATAAGAAGATATCAATAGAGACATATGTAAATCAGGCAAAGTATAAAGTGAGTGATAGGATTAGAAATTTTGAACAGGATTGAGGTTGAATATATAGTCTTAGGAAGAAACAAATATGTAGTCACCAATAGGATTGACATTTGAGAGCATTAGGCAACCTGGACATGGATGTTTTTAGTAATCCATGCTCACTCTCCATTTAGGCCTTGGTAAAATCATAAGTGTGACCCCTGCTTTTTGTGTCCAGAATATTACTGTGAAAAAAATGCATATGTAGATCAGGTGACATGAGTATTTCTACCACCAATTCTGGGAGCAACATTTTGAAGATGAATAAATTAGTATTGCGGTTACAAATAGATGTACCCTGTGTCTATGAAAATAGAGATAATGCATGGATAGACCATACTGTGAATTAATAATATAACTGGTTCCAACTTTAAATAATGGATTGATTTGATATCTGAAAATATACAGAAAATCTTATATTGATATACAATCATTCATTCCAACCAATTATTCATCTAATGGTAATATTAGGGTTATGGTTTATCATGAAGAGTGTGTGAGTTTTGTTTCAAAATGATTATGGAATTCGAAAATAATGTGTTTGAAAAGAAGTCTCATGAAAAGACCAGTCAAGAAACCTGGAGAAATACATGTGTTGTGAAGCAGGAAATGATTTGAAGTGAATCAAATGCCTACAAATTTGTGAACCTGTGTATGAAATATGTATTTTATGATGTTCATAAACTGAAGAAGTAGCAATTTACTAGTGTTGAATAAAATGAACTTCAAAATACACATCATGTCCCATAGGAATCTACTTGCATTGAATTAAACTGCGTCAGTTACTGTAGAAATATTAGGATTGTATGCACCATTCATTGAAGTTAGTTTTCAGTACTAGGAAACAAATATGTATTTCAGGTGGATGAATATTTCTCATAATGATCTTGTGAAAAGTTGATTATAAATCCACATACATGAACATGAATGAATTTAGGTAGTGTATATAAGACACACATATTTCATATTTTGAAAAAGTTAGAGAGTGTGTGTATATAGATAGATAGATAGATAGATAGATAAATAGATAGATATACACACACACAAAACACACAGAGAGGCAATTAAAAGTAGCAATATATATGCCAATTGAAATTCATCATGAAACATATATCAACCAGATTAAAAAATATTTATTTTACTGAACATGGATTTATGTATAATGTTGTTCTACTAGGAGGCTCACCCATCATTTTAATTTTCAGTTCCAACAGCGTTTAGGAGGAGTGATCTCTTCTCACAATTTGTATCTGCCATATCAGCACACCTCAAAAGAAAATATGTGTGATACCAGGTAGGATTCTATATGTGCATATAAAAATACATGTGCTTAATAGGCTACAGAGAAAGAGAGACAGGTATTCACATATTTGTTAACTTTAAAAACACATGGAGATCTATTTCAATTAAAAATTAACTAGATTTATTACACCTACCCTATATCATGCAAAAGGCAAGTCCAACTATACACCATACCTCCTCTGAACTGCTTGTATTTCTATTCTGTTTGGGTTATTTTTCTCCATCATATTAGGATTAGTAGTCATTGTCTAGTAGGGTATGGTTTAGTGTCAGGTGTCTCGGCCGGCAGGACACATCAAAGTGTGCGTCAAACCTCGTTGGGGAGGAATGAAGGGACAAGAGAAATGAGAGATGACAGCAAGACAGTAGTTCTGATCATGCTGCAAACTTTTACAGTTTTCACAGGGTATTTATATGCTGCAGATAGGAAATCTCTCTTATGATCAGCTGCTGGATGTCTTCACAGGGTGAGATAACCTCAGGATATTTCAGAAAGACAGATGGCCGCAGGATGTCTCAGGGAGATAGATGGCTGTCGGATGTCTCCTAGGCAGGATGTCTCCCAGAGGGCTGTTTCTTTTAAGTGTCAGGCTATTCTTTGAGGAGAACTTCCTTCTAGCCCCTCACCTTCCCCACTTTCTTATATAAAATATTTGACCATACCTTACCGGCCAATGTTTTAGGGGGTGATAGAGGCTTTGTTTCTCAAGGAGGCCTTAGAATATCTCCTGATCTGAGAGAGCATGTTTACTAGAAGATTTCTTGGTGGCCATGGCATGTTTTCGAGGAGACGGCTTTGAGGGGGATGCATGCCAACCGCCATGCACCAGAGCGTGTCACTCAGAGGTCTTGTGTTTGGGTATCCGTGGATCCATCCTCCCACAGTCTTTCCTGCACCCTCCATTATTATGGCCTAAGGTCCTCACTTCATGGGTGCATCCTCCCCCAAGTGAAGGGGCACTTTGAGGACGAACCCTTATGGCAATGGCAGAAGATTTTTAGTCAGAGCTATTTCTTATAGTTTTATTTAAGAAAGAGAGATCTGTGGGGATGTAAACTTAAGAAATAAGCCTGTGAGAAGGGTAGAACATCCTTTTAAATGTTAGCAGCAAGGTCTTCCATCTCCAGACGATGATAGTGCACCTGTATGGGCTTAGAGGCCAAAATATTAATCTGTTCTTTAATAAATTGTACCAGCCTGTTTATAATGCAGGGTCCTATAGACACTATTTAAAGTAAACCCAACAAAGGGCCTATTAGGGGAAGAAGGTAGGGTAGAAATCCACTAAGCCCAGTCCAGAGTGGATTTTCAAATAGTTCCCTTCGTCTCTCTTTTACATCTTCTTTAACCTGCTTAATTTTAGTGCATACTATGCCTGATTAATTGGCATAAATGCAGCATCGTTCTCCTAAGGCCAAGCGAATACTTCCCTGGTTAGCTGTCAGCAAATCTAAGCCTCGTGTGTTTTGAAGGAACACTTCTGCTAGGGAGTCTATTTGGTCCTTCAAATCTTTAATGGTTCCTGATAGAGTTTGTACATCATTTATAAAGTTGTTGAGACAGGCGACGGTAAGAGTGGATAGCCGTGCCTAAACCAGTGTACCTGTGCCCACAGCAGCTGTTATTCCAAGGCTCGCAATGAGTGGTAAGGCATGTATTGCCCACCTGTGTCTTATGACTAAGATGTCTAGGCTAGGAATGGGTAGACGTTCGTCTCATGGGACAATAGTTATATCAGGGAGGAATAAGGTAAGAACACAGCCACTGATCCAATTCACTGGAAGCCTGGGGAAGGCCGAGTTTTCTCCACACATAAAAACTGTGCCATTGGGTAACAAAGAGATGGGTTGGGTGAGGAATAATTTTGTACTTTTGAGCAATTTCCAAAGGAAGTAACTCCAACATCAATATCATAGGTATTATTCTGCATCGTGCCTAAAAGACATAATGTAAATGTGCCTATAGGCTGTAATTATAAACAAATCCGGGTTGGCATGTATTATCATTGTCTATGATAGAATTAATAGGAACTGCCATAGGCATGATTGTCCCTGTTGTCATGCAGAGCCAGCAATCACCAGCAATGGTGGGGTTGGAATTATTAAGCAAGGAGAAGGTAGTTTCCAAAATTTCTAATGTATTGGTATCTAAACCTCGGAGCTGGGATTTAGGCTACATTAAGGGATGATATGTGAGCTCAGGAATTTGGGGTTTCAAAAGTTTGATTATCTGAGGATGCTTGACAGCATCAGTGGGTCCTCCATGATAAGAGACCCCTGTAGGGGCCTTAATGGGCCACCAGGAGGGTTTACCAACACTGCCTTGCCACCCAGGTGACTGTAGCTTGGTGTATTTGCCATCTCCTCCCCGGTCAAAGAGAAAGGGGGTATAATGAATAGTGGTCCCCCCTTCTGCATGAGGTTTAGTTAGGGAGGCTTCAAAAAATTTTTCTCCTTGCTTGTTAACACAAATTAAGAGCGACACATAACAAGAGCCATACATCGCCTGTGTATTCGTACAGGTTGCAGAACAATTTTGGAGAGCTTTACTTGTACTAGGGGGAATAATCTTTGGCTTGTTAACACATACACATTTAGGCTGATGAACTACTCTGAGTTTATGGTCAACCTCGGCCAGGAGGTAAACCACTTTAGTCACGCAGTCAGCAATCTGGGTCCAACTAGTGCGAGCCTGAGTTCAAGATCCTCACTTGCACTCGCAGGGGGGCCCAAAGAGGTACTCCATGATGTTGGAAGGTGGAGGGCCAAGGCCTCCGTGTACAACCCTGTTCAGCAGAAGTGCCTTAAGCAGAATCCAAACACAGATTGTTGGCTGCATCTGAAAAAGAGGAAAATTTGTCCTCAGGGGGAGCACCTCCGTCCCTAGGTTGAGGTAAGTCATTAACCTGTTTAACCAGGTGTTCTGGTAACCATCTTGGGGCTGCTTGCTCTTGGTCCAAAACACAAGCTGAGCCTCGTCCCCAGATGAAAAGAGGATCTGGGCCTTTCCATTTATTTGTAAGGGGATTGCGCCACATAACAGGTGGTCGAAGAGAATTGGACGAGGGATGCCAATGTCTGTCTGTGGCTGAATGGCCTTCACTGTCGAGAGTAAGAAAAATAAGGGCAAATAATTCATGGTTAAGGCGATGCCTGGGAGTGGTAAATATAAAGGCGGAAGCCTTAAAGAGGGTTAGCCAAGTCTTTAAGGTAAGGTGGGCACGTTCCACAATGCCTCGGCCCTGAGGTTTGTATGGAATTCCAGTAGTATGACAAATTTGCAAGGTAGCACAAAATTGTTTAAACTTGGCACTGGTATATGCAGAACAATTATCTGTTTTAATATGTATTGGTTTACCCATTACGGAAAAGGCTGAAACAAGATGAGAAAGGACATCTTTGGTACCCTCTCCAGAATGTGGTCATGCAAAAATAAAGCCACTGAAGGTATCTATAGAAACGTGTATATATTTGGTTTTTCCAAATTCAGGAAAATGAGTAACATCCATTTGCCAAAACTGATTGAGCAGTAATCCTCTGGGGTTAACTCCCAACTGTTGAATGGGGAGGGAGACAGCGCAACCAGGGCATGTTTTTACTATCTCTCGTGCCTGTTGCCTGGTAATTTTACAAAGTAATCGAAGGCTCTGGGAATTTAGATGGTGAAAATTGTGTAACTCCGTGGCCTTTTGAATGGAGCCAACAAAAATTGGAAAGATGGAACGAGTTGCTGCATCAGCTTAGGGATTACCTTGTGTTAGAGGGCCGGGAAGATCAGAGTGTGCCCTGATTTGTCCTAAGAAAAATGGGTGTTGTCTGGCCTGAATTAGTTGCTGAAGCTGGTGAAACAGAAAGGCCACATTGGAAGAAGCCTTAATAGTGAGTGAAATCTCCAGCAGGAGCACAGAATGAGCAATGCAGGCACTTTCTGCATAAATATTAACAGAATTGTCAAAAAATGTTATAAAAACTTGTGTTATGGCAAACAATCCAAAAACTGTGCTGACTGATAGACACTATCAAAGGTGGTAGGCTGGTTATTGATAACAAAGACCGCATGGCCATTATTGGAACCATCTGTAAAGACAGTAAGGGCTTGAGGAATGGGAGCCTTTTGAGTAATTTTGGGAAAAATAAATGGATGTAACTGGACAAAATGTAAAAGGGGGTCATTGGGGAGGTGGTTATCAATTGTTCCCAAAAGCCTGATAGGGCAATACCTGATTCATCCACTGTCTGTAGTAAACATTGGGTTTGGTCCTTAGTATATGTAATTAAAATATTATCAGGGTCTTTGCCAAAATGTTGTCGAGAAAGCAAATGACCTTTAATAATAGTAGAAGCTACCTGAGCAAGATAAACAGTAATATCCTTGGAGGATGCGGTGGGTAAATGGACCCAAAGCAAGGGGCGGCCTTTAATTTTAAAATGTGTATTTTGCTGCCGAAATACTCCTGTGGGTGTATGAGGAGTGTGTAAAATAACCAGAACCAGAGGAAGGTTGTAAGAAATTTGTGTAACAAACTGTTGGGCAATGGCTTCTGTGACTTGGTTTAATGCCTGTCATGCCTCGGGAGTAAGCTTTTGAGAGGAGGAGGGGTGGGAATCACCTCTCAAAATATCATTAAGGGGCAAAAGTACACAAGTGGGCAATTTTAAATATGTTCTTATCCATTGAATATCCCCAGGTAATTTTTGAAAATTATTAAGGGTGTGAAGATGGTCCACACGTAGTTGTATTTTAAGAATTTGGATCTGATTATCTTGAAGTTTAAGGCCCAAATAGGTATCAGAGTCCTGTGTTTGAAACTTATCAGGAGCTATCTGTAGTCCTAAGGTAGTGAGGGTTTTGTAAAGGTCCAAGTAACAATTATTAAGGTCATGGGTGTTAGGTGCAGCAATTAACAAATCATCCTTTTAATGTAAAATATAAATTTGTGGCCATCGCTCTCTCACAGGGTCTACTGCTTGAGCAACGTAATTTTGGCAAAGACTAGGGCTGTTGGCCATACCGTGGGGAAGAACCTTTCATTGAAATCTCTGCATAGGGCCCTGAAAATTAATGCGAGGGAGACTAAAGGCAAAATAGGGTCTATCCTCAGGATCTAAAGGAATGGTAATACAGCAATCTTTTAAGTCAATAACCATTTTACAATTGTTTTTGGGAATTGCCACTGGTGTGAGAATACCTGACTGTAGTGCTCCCATCGGGAGCATAACTTTATTAATGGCACACAAATCTTGTAAAAGGCGCCACTTGCCTGATTTTTTATTGATAACAAAAATTGGAGTATTAGATGGTGAGGTTGAGGGCTCTACATGGCCGGCTGCCAGCTGTTCCTGCACTAACATGGAGGCAGCCTCCAATTTTTTCTTAGGTAAGGGGCCACTGATCCACCCACACAGGAGTTTGACTCTTCCAAATAATTTTATCTGCATGAGGTACAAGAGGGTCAGGGACCAACACTAAAAATCCGAATACCCAAGGCCATATGTATTTGTGTTTTGTATGGGTTGTAGAGGCTCAACCAGTTTTCGTCTCAGTCTCCCCAGGCCTGTACCAGGGACAAAATTTATACTAAGCATTTGATGAGTCACCATGGAATTGGGACTGGGAAGAATAACTTCCATTTGACTCAAAATATCTCGGCCCCATTGGTTAATAGGTTAGGTCAGGAACATCGAAAAAAGTGACAGTTGACTTATTACCCTCTTTATCAGTCCAGCTAATAGACCTAGAGCTGACTGGAGGATTTTTTGATTGTCCTATCTCTTTAAGGTCACTCAAGGGTGGGGTGAGGGGCCAACCAGATGGCCAGTATTTTTTAGACATAATTGTGGCATCAGCTCCAATATCTAGAATTCCTTGGAATTCCTTTCCTTCAATAAGTATGGTAAGGGGGTGTATTGTGAGAAATTGGCTGAACCCAATACACATCAGAGGAGCCCAAGGAGGCAGTCCCCAGCGGTAGGTTTGGGTGGTGGAAGTGCCTCCTGAATCCAAGGAAAGGAGTATTAATTGTGCAAGTCTTGTTCCTGCGGGATGGCCACAACTCCATTAATAGCTGTGGCCAGTATTTTTATTTCTCCAGTGAAATCATTATCAATAATGCCAGGGAAGACCTGAACACCTTATAAGGTAGTAGAGGCTCTTCCAAGAATAAGGGCAGATGTATGAGATGGAGGGGGACCCCTAATTCTAGTGGGTATTAACTGGGTCCCTTGCAATGTGTCTAATATTTTCTCAGTGGTGGCACAGAGGTCCAATCCTGCTCCGCCTGGTGTGGCTCGTTGGAACGAGCAATTGTGGAGAAGGATTTTGAAGTAGGTTGGTAGTTTGGGAGGGAACAAACCTTATTGCCCCTGGGTTTGTCTTGGGAAAGTCGGGGCCAGGGGTTGGCCCTGCAGTGATTTTCCAAGAAGCAGGAAGAAATAGGCTGTCCCAGGGCATTTGTTTTAGATCTCCACTCACTGGCCCAGTGATGACCTTTGCCACATCTAGGGCAAAGAGTAGCTGGGGGCGGTTTAGCCCCAGTTTGAGGAGACACTATTCCTAGGCTTTGTTTGCCTGTCAGACACTAGTGTGTAAAATGGCCAGGTTGTTTTCAAGTAAAGCAAGTAGGTGAGCCAGGATTGTGAAAGGCCTTGGTAAAGGTGGCACCAAAGGCGAGACCCATGGCATGGGCTGCACCCACCCCTACACAGAGTCTAATAAAGTCAGAAAGTTTCCTTTTATCCTTATGTGGTCGAAGAACACCCTGACATGCTGGCTTGGCGTTTTCAAAGGCAAGATGTTTTACAAAGGTGCTTTCGCTTTCGCTTGGTCCAAGCAAGCATTCTGCGGCTAGGTTAAGCCGGGAAACAAAGTCGCTATAAGGCTCGTGAGGCCCTTGTCGTATTTTTGCCAAGGAAGTGGTAGCTGAGGCCTTTTGAGGGACGCGTCTCCAAGCATGTAAGCCAGCCGTCTGAATCTGCGCCAAAAGTCCAGCAGGGAAACATGCCTGTTTATTTTTAGTGTCAAAAGGCGCATTGACCACTAACTTAACAGAAGTCCAGGATTTAGAGGAGGCCTTTGTTAAATTTTTTTGAGCAGTTTCCCAACAGTGCTCTTTGAAATTGCGTTCCATAACAGAAAGTCTCCAGCACTGAGGTATCTCGGGTTTGAAATTTCCAATCATTGGTAGTAAGCCATTGTGCACTGTGGATTTCTAATAAAGCCACTCTGTAGGGCGCAGTGAGGCCAGAGTGAGCACAAGCCTTTTTAAGTTTTTCAAGAAAATGCAGGCTTAATTTTTTGTACACATTCTGGGTTCCTTCCTGCCTGGGGGTTAACTCCTCATCCTCTGAGTCCTGATCTCCTTGATCCATTTCCCCCGCTTTCTCCTCTTGATCATCATGTAAGTCTTTGACCTCAGACTGGGCAGGCATATCTATCTGACTGCGGGTTACTGGGAATGTGAGAACAGGCTGATGGAGCAGGTTAGCCTTTTTATTAGACCGCCGATGGGCAGCTTGCCTTGACTCCATGTCTAAGGCTAATGAGCAGAGCTCAGAGTCAAGGGATGTTAATTCTTTTAAAAGTTGGATCTGTTCCCGTCTATGCTGGAGAGACTGTCGCAAGGGAGCCAGGTTAGGCGAGGGAAGTGGAGAAAAAATACCTGGGGGGCGATGTTGGCCCCTGAAGGGCCGGAGCACAAAAGGCATGAGGGATATAGGAGGGAGGTGGATGGGTAAGTTCTATAGGCTCTGGAAGGGACTGAGAGGTGGTCGGTCTTCTGAATGGTAGCGAGCTTCTTTCTTCTCCAAGGTAGCCTCCTCCCCAGGGGTCAATGTGTCTCTGGGATTTAAAACTGGATAAAGGTAGTTGGTAACCATTGGAGCCTTATTCATTAGGGTGGTATTTTTAGGTGGACCAGGAAGGTTCCCAGGGTCCTGGGGAGACTGAGAAGGGTCTATATCTGTACTAACTGATGGGCATGCAGAGGGGGGACGAGAGGTCATTTGCATAGTCTCTTCCCCAATTCTGACAAATTTTAAGATACCATTGTCAAAGGGTGAACTTTTAAGAATTTCATTAATTAAGTTCCAGTAAGAAAAGGTGGGAACAGGCACCTTTTCTGTGCCAAAGTATTCATAATAATCTTTTAAACAGTCTCCTACTCTAAGTCATGGTTTACCATCAATGGTTCCTTCAAGGGAAAACCATGGACACAATTCCCCTATGTATGAACAGAAAAATTTTAAGTCCTTTTTCTTAACACGTGCCCCCCATGTCTTGAAGGACTCCTTCAGGGCTGACAAAAACAAATCATGTGACGAAACTGCTTGTCCCATGGTGGGTCACTCACTGTGCATCATCCCCACACTCCTACTGGATATGTCTCTCGGTGGTGTCTGCTGAGGCAATCGCGAGCTCCGCTTGACCAAGTCTTCCAGGAGGACGGGGTTCCCCCTCAGTCAAAGGCTTGAGACCCAGTCGGTGGGCGCCAGATGTTCTGGCCGGCAGGACACATCAACGTGGGCAGCGAACATAGATGGGGAGGAATGAAGGGACAAAAGACACTAGAGATAACAGCATGACTGTAGTTCTGATCAAGCTGCAAACTTTTATTGTTCACACAGGGGATTTATATGCTGGAGACGGGAAAGCTCTCTTATCAGTAGTTCCTGGATGTCTTCACAAGGTGAGATAACCTCAGGATGTTTCAGGAAGACAGATGGCCGCAGGAAGTCTTCGAGATACAGATGGCTACAGGATGTCTCCCAGGCAGGATGTCTGCCAGGGGGCTGTTTCTTGTAAGTGTCAGGATATTCTATGAAGGAGAATTCCTTCTACCTATGAAAGACAGGGATTCAGTATTTCGAAAGGAAAATTGGAAAATGAATCCAATGTGTATGCAAATATGTGCTACACAAAAGTCTTCCCACTCTCATTCAGAACAATGCCTTGACATTACCTTCACCCCATGTAAGACATAATTAGAGGAGAAGAGTTACAAAATCTGTGAATACATATCTGGAATAGAAAATGCTCAATAGTTCACAAACTTGGAGGTGGGAGAGGAGTTTCCAAAAGTAAGAGACAGGGTAAAAACTCCACAAACATGGAGCTCTGCTGGCCTAAAGACTTCTTGAGTAACTGCCTCTGAGGTTGGGCACTTGAAATATATGTTGTTGTCAGAAGCTTTAGCTATCTCTGTAGTGAGACCATCAATGCTGGGTCTGCATCTATGTGACCTGAAGGACATGGTTTCTTATTTTCCAATTAACATGGGGCAGCAGTGCTTAATTCTCTATTTGTAGGTAAACTGTTGTCACTGAGCGCTAAGTGTCTCCCAGTGTAGACTGTGAAGCCAATTGGTCATCCTCCACTTTTTGTGTTGTTTCTTGCAGCTGCACTGGGAGTTTAGTATATGCTTCATGAAATACAAGGAGTTCAACTGGGTCACAGTGCTGGAGGGAGTTCTGTCACGTGTGCTGCGTAAGGGTCTGGAGGAGAATGCAACAACCAGGCTTCTATTCCACATAGCTTGCCCTCTTGACCATAGGAATCTGATTCTGAGCATTGCCCTGAAACCTCTAGATATAACAAGATGCCTTTACATACAAGGGTCTGGGGGCTGTACCATGTCAGTCACAAACCATTTGGAAGCCAATTCCCGATCCACATGATCCCACCAAAGCTGTTTTAACACACACCTGCACACCACTGCTCTAGGCCCACTACTCAGCAGGCTCCAAATTACTGGCATCTCTGTTCTACACCATTTTCATAAAAACCAGTCAATCAAGGCACTGTCTGGTACACTCATGATCATCAATAGGACATCCAAAGGTTCTCCAGTGCCACCTGTTTATGGGAATTTCAAAAATTTCATTGTACTCATCTAGCTATTTTTCAAGGATGAAGTTGGAGGCACTCTGGGTTTCAATTCATTCAGGAACCATTAAATGGAGAGGAAGCTCATTGCAATGAAAGCTCTGGAGTACTCTAACAGGCAAGGTTTCCCAAAGACAGGCCAAAAGGTCACATGAAGCCAGGCCCATTGAGGTCTACAATATGAACTCCATGTGTGTTTTGACTTGCAACTATGGCTGCCAAGTCTTTCACAATAAAACCATGAGATATCCTTCCTGAGATTCCCATTGCTGTGTGCAAAGCCACCCAGGGCTTAGATCTCAGTTTCCAAGGGCGACTCTCATGTGTGCCCTCCTAAAATCCCAACACAATTCATGGCAATACTTCTTTGAGTTAAGTTCCACAACTCAGTCTCTAAAAGGAATCACACCAGTGTTCAAGCACAGGTGGACCCAGTCATCTCTTCCAACGGCCACACAAAGGACCACAATTAAAACCAAAACACTTACACATGGCCCTCATCTTCTTCCATATAGACACTAATCATACCTTCTGGCTGTAGGTTTCCATGAGGGGTGGAGCCAAAGACAGTGTCCAAAATAAGCTCCCTTGCCCCCGTTTTCCTGAAGTCAGTGTGGCCGGGGCACCCTTCCTGTGAACCAGGAGTGATCAAAGAGGCCTGCCATTAATACTGCTCTGATTCTCCATTATGAAGCCTACTGACTCTGGGGTAAAGATTCTTTATGTTAATTGGAGTATTGAGAAAACCAAAGCACCTATGGGCTAGCCTCTGCAGGGCTTTGAAGAACACCTTTGTCCCAAAGCATCCATAATCTCAATGATGAAGGTCAGGAACCATACAGAGGTAGGAGAGAGACTTCATCCACAATGACTGCTCTTTTGGCTCTTTTGGTTTTGGATGCACACATGGGATTTTTCTATAGATTCATCAGGTGGTGAGAATCTAAGCCACAGCCTCACACAGGGGCAAGAGGCTGATTAAGACACATCTCTTTCCAAAGCAATTAAGCAAAGAGGCACAGGTGATGCCTATTCATTTCCACTTGAAAACTGTTTTCTTCAGGCTTTACAAAGTGGTGGCCTGAGGAGAAGACCTTCCTGACATTCACGGTGTGGTGAGCCGCTTCTGCAGATTATGGTCACCATTGCAGGATGGCGCTGGCTCCACTGTGGTCTGTGACAAACGACTCCTTGTTTGGGAGAGTTGGTGCATGGTTTTTCAGCACCCTATGAGAAAGTTCCACGTGGAAGCTTCGCATTGGGGCTTGGGATGCTTTATTAAGGCTGGGAGGGGCATCCGACAAGGAATTAGAAGAAATATCAAGGGCCTGAATAAACTGCTGAAAGAAGATTCCTGAGTTGCGTCTTCCTTGCGGGCAAGGGGTCGCGACAAGTGGTGCCGAGACCCGGGAACCAGAACTTTCAGTAGTCAGGGTTGGTGCACCAGTTAGTCCCAGGTAAGTGGGACCCGCGATCAAAGCAGGGGTTAGTCCCAGGTAAGCGGGACCCGCGATCAAAGCGGGGTAGCTCCTCTGTAAAGCCAGAGAGAGCGGCACATTTTATTGCAGCTGCACTGTGTACTTTCGCTTTTACTTTCACTTTTGTTTTTTGTGCGTCTTTTGTTGTGTCATGGGTGCCGCATCTTCAAGTCCGCTTCTCCTGGCCCTAGATGGCCTGTTACGTTCCAAGGGCCTAGAAGTGAAACGTAGTACTTTACAGAGATTTTTACAGAAGACAGATATTGCTGCACCATGGTTTGCGTTTTCGGGCAGCCTTACTATACCTAGCTGGGATAAATTAGGCACAGATCTTGACTTTGTTTCTGAGCAGGGCATATTAGAGGGTGGGGTGATACCCCTTTGGAAGATGATCCGTAGTTGCCTCGCAGATGGCAGATGTCAGGAAGCACTTACTAAAGGACAGGAAGTTTTAGAGCAATTACATGAGGAAAGATCAGAGACGGCACGAAGTGAGGTAATTCAGGAGGATGGGAGTGTGCGGAGCGAGACACAGGGGAGGAGGCGATTGTCTCCAGCACGAAGTGAGGTATTTCAGGAGGATGGGAGTGTGCGGAGCGAGAAACAGGGGAGGAAATGATTGTATCCAGATCTCAGTACGCTGCGCACACTCCCATGCAAAAGTGGGTCAGAGGAGGAGGAGGATGAGGAGGAAGAGCTCGGGAGACTATCTCGTCAGCTAGGGAGTCTAACTATAGGAGAAGGGAACAAAAATAAACAGGAGCTCAAGGAAAATGATCCTCCGGATCCACCGCCGTACGGTGGGGGTGTTTCGAGGAGAGCTTTCCTTGCCCAAACATGGAGGGCTGTTAACGCTGAGATGGGTCTTGCTTATCCAGTTTTCCAGGATGACAATAGGGGAAGATTTCATGAGCCCTTAGATTTCAAAATTGTGAAGACCCTGGCGGAGTTTGTGCGCACTTATGGGGTGGATGCCGCCTTCACACTAACTCAGGTGGAGAGTCTGTCTAAATACTGTATGACTCCCTCTGATTGGGCTAGCCTTGTTCGGGCTTGTGTCTCTCTAGGTAAATATTTAGACTGGAGAGCCTTTGTGCTAGAGGGCGCGGTAGAGCAGGCCGCCCAAAACCATGCGGCGGGACACCCCCATTGGGACAGGGATATGCTTTTGGGACAAGGCAGATTTGCTAATCAACAGACAGGATTCCCTCCTGAGGCATATGATCAAATTAACAACATTTGCATTCGGGCATGGAAGTCACTTCCAAATAGAGGAGAGGTGTCTGGTAACTTGACTAAGATTCTGCAGGGCCCTACAGAACCCTTTTCAGATTTTGTAGCAAGGATGGTGGATGCCGCTGGAAAGATTTTTGGGGACCCTGATAGAGCCATGCCCCTTATCAAGCAATTGGACTTTGAGCAATGCACCAAGGAGTGTAAAGCAGCAATCGCTCCTTATAAAAACAAGGGCATAGAAGGTTGGATAAAAGTGTTTAGAGAGCTTGGAGGACCTTTAACTAATGCAGGTCTTGCAACTGCTGTCCTTCGGATTGCAAAAGAGGGCGGTCCTGGTGCTGGAACATGCTTCCATTGTGGTCAGTTCGGCCATTTCAAACGTGACTGTCGCAAAAAAGACAATTTTACTGGACCTCCTCGCGGTGGCCCTTCTAATGGCCCTCGTCAACCGGGGCTGTATCGAAAATGCAAAAAGGGGAAGCATTGGTCAAAAGAGTGTAGATCAGTGAGGGACATCCATGGACAGCCTATTTCAGCTGGGCCAAAAAACAGCCGAAGGGGCCCCCGACCCCAGGGCCCACAAATATATGGGGCAATGGAGAATGTCACACCCGAACCCGAGACATGGCCTTCTCTGCGCCATCCCATGAGACGCGGAGAGCCAGTACAGGTGCCGCGGGATTGGACCTCTGTTCCACCTCCAGACTTGTATTAACACCTATGATGGGAGTCCAATTGGTGGAAACTGAGTTCAAAGGGCCTTTACCACCTGGCACTGTAGGTTTGCTAATTGAACGTGCATCCTCTATCCTACAAGGTCTTCATGTTTTCCCCGGAGTTATAAACCCTGATACTGTAGGGGCAGTAAAGGTTATCGTGGAAGCTCCAAGGGGCATTGTGTCTATCTCCCCAAGGGATCGGATTGCTCAATTGCTAATTTTGCCTAGTTTGCATAATCACTTCCCTGCTGACTCAAGGTCACGGACGGGAAATGAGATTGGTACCACCGGAGGAAATTGTGCCTATTTGTCACTGGATATGAGCAGTCGCCACACCTTGGAATTAAGCATAGAAGGTAAATCTTTTGTGGGATTGCTGGACACAGGAGCAGATCGTACTATCATAGCCCTTAAGGACTGGTCTAGGGGATGGCCAGTGCAGGCTTCTGATCAATCACTAAGAGGACTTGGATATGCCCAAGCCCCTCAAATCAGCTGTAGACATCTATCTTGGAAGGACTTGGAAGGACACGATGGTACCTTTCAGCCTTATGTTCTTGATTTACTTATTTCTTTATGGGGCCATGATCTGATGAAAGACATGGGGTTCACTCTTAGTAATGACTATTCCCCAGTGTCTCAACATATCATGCAAAATATGGGGTATAGGCCAGGTCTAGGACTAGGAAGGCACCTACAGGGGCGTAAGCATCCTGTGCAAGGTCATCAAAAGCTTAACAGGTTTGCTCTGGGTTTTTCCTAGGGGCCACTGGGGCTCCAATACCCATAACATGGCTCACCGAGGAGCCTGTTTGGGTGCCTCAGTGGCCTCTTCCCTCGGCTAAACTGGCAGCAGCCCATGATCTAGTCAAAGAACAACTTGATTTGGGTCACATCCAACCTTCTAATTCTCCATGGAATAATCCCATATTTGTCATTAAGAAAAAATCAGGGAAGTGGCGCCTACTGCATGATCTACGAGCAGTTAATGCTCAGATGCAACTTATGGGGCCCATTCAAAGAGGGCTGCCTCTGCTCTCCTCTGTTCCTCAAGGCTGGCATATAATTGTTATTGACATTAAAGACTGTTTCTTTTCCATTCCTTTGCCTCCTAAAGATTCACAACGTTTTGCTTTCACCCTTCCCTCGTGTAATCACGAAGAACCAGATCAAAGGTTTGAGTGGGTGGTGTTGCCGCAGGGGATGGCTAATAGTCCCACGATGTGCCAGATGTATGTGGGGATGGCACTCACACCTCTCAGACATAAGTATTCCTCCACCAAGATCATTCATTATATGGATGATGTGTTATTTGCCGCAAAATTAGAACAGACAGTTAATGAGGCTTATAAAGAACTCGTGATGCTGTTGGCTCAACATGGACTGCACATCGCACCTGAAAAGGTTCAAACGGGGGATTCTATCAGGTATTTGGGAGCGACAATTGGGTATGACAAATTAAAACCGCAAAAAATTACCTCAGGACTCAAGATCTCCAAACTCTAAATGATTTTCAAAAATTGCTGGGAGATATTAATTGGATAAGAGGATATTTACATATTCCTAATATTGTGCTCCAGCCTTTGTATGCTACTCTTAAGGGTGATCCAGATCTTGCTTCCCCTCGTAGCCTCACTACAGAGGCTAGAGTGGCTTTTATAAAAGTAGAACAAGCTTTACAGCATGCCACTCTATGCAGGCTCCAGAGTGATAAACCTTTCCAGTTATGTGTGCTTGCCACTATGCGGCAGCCTACTGGAGTACTGTGGCAAGATGGGCCCTTACTATGGATCCACCCACATATATCCCCAGGAAAATCCTTAGAATATTATCCTGATGCTGTTGCAGCGTTGGCACTTAAAGGGATTCAACAAAGCATTCAATTTTTCCGACAATCACCTTCTTCTCTTATCATACCCTACACTAAAGCTCAACTTAATGTTTTATGTGCTACTCTAGCCAACTGGGCTATTCTGTGTTGCTCATTTCAAGGGGGTATTGATTATCACTACCCTTCTCATCCATTACTCCATTTTGTTAAAGAACATCCCATCATTTTCCCTAAGGTAACTTCATCCAGTCCATTTCCGGGAGCTGTTAACATTTTTACTGATGGTTCCAAGTCTGGAATGGGAGCCTATGTAATTAATGACTCTCCCCCTATCCAGCATCAATTTGCTCCTGGATATCCACAATGGGTAGAACTACAAATTGTTATTGAAGTTTTTAAACAGTGTTCTTTTCCTTTTAATCTTACTTCGGACTCCAGCTATGTGGTACAAGCACTAAAAGTCCTGGAGGCCGAGGGAGCTATTAGTGATGCCCACAATGTGTCTGCTTACTTTACTCAGCTTCAACAGCTTATCTCTAACCGCACTGCTTCTTTTTATCCAATGCACATCCGGGCTCACACCCCTCTTCCTGGTCCGTTTTCCCAGCGTAATGCCTGTGCGGACTTAGCCACTAGAAGTCAATTGATATGCTTGGCTTCCTCCTTAGAGGGGGCTAAGTTGTTTCACCAAAACTTCCATGTTAATGCATTAACGCTGCGCAGGCGTTTTTTCATTACAAGAGCGGATGCTCGGCAGATAGTATTGCAATGTCCCCATTGTGTCACATTTCTTCATTCCCCTAATTATGGAGTAAACCCACGGGGATTGAAGCCATTGGTTGTTTGGCAAATGGATGTGACACATATACCTGACTTTGGTAACCTAATCCCAGTGCCTCCTTCTTCTAGTAGTATTTATGATGCCACTCATTTCAAGGCCTCTCCTTACTGTTCCCCTAATCTTGGTTTCCCCCCAACATTTACGCCTTGTCAGGATCATTCTTGGGAGAAGCATCAAGTTGCTAAAGGTTTCTCCCTTTCCCCCTCTCTTAAGAGGTATGTTTATAACTTTAACAATAGTGCCAGCTCCTCTACAGGAGCAGGTTGGTCCTGGTTTAAATGGCAGATTTCCAATGAAAAGGGGGCTTCAGCCGATATTTGTGCACTGGCTCAGTTGGTAGGAGCCAAAAGATGGCTGGCTAATGTTTCTGGTACTGTTAGGGAAAGTGAACGAGGTAATAGATTTACATCTGTTTCAGTCGACTCTCTGTTGTATAATGCCACATTGCCTCCTGCAATGGTCTGTGTCCAATCCCCCTTCTTATTCCTTTTGGCTAAGGCCACCTCTTCGGGGATGCTGGATTGTTCTCATACTACCTGTATCTTATCTGAGTGTTGGAATGGTTCCTGGACTGTAGCAGTGGTTATGAAAATTCCAACTTTTGTCCCAATCCCGGTCACTGCGGATCCTGATAAATTCCATATTGTTGAGCTACTTAGAGTCCACAGAGATTTTGGAATCACAGCAGCTATAGTGACAGCCGTGGCGGTATCTGCTGCTGCAGCGGTTACAGCCGGAGTGGCTATGGCCAATCAAGTACAAACTGCTGCCACCATTAATCAAGTTGTCCAACAAACTTCCAGTATACATGAATCCCAAAATACAATTAATCAACATATTTTGTCAGGGATTTTAGCTGCCAATCAAAGAATAGATTTACTCCAAGCTCAGGTAGAAGAATTGGCTGACTTGGTGCTTTTGGGTTGTGTTGACCAACGTGCACATTTATGCATAACCTCTGTCAGATTTAATGATTCCAGGAATGCTTCCCGCATCATTGGCGAATATTTGGCCAGAAATTGGTCCATGGAAGCGGAAGACATGATCCAGTCTCAACTAACCCAGATAGCTTTCTTGAATAACACCAGTGTTGATCCCGTGACTTTGGGTCAATTCACCGATTGGATATCTTCTGCTTTTTCCTTTTTTAAAGAGTGGGTGGGGGTAGGCATTTTTTGTGCAATGTGTTGCTTCGGTATGTTTCTCTGTTTGTGGTTTCTCTGTCGCCTCAAGGCCCGCAATGTTCACGATAAGGCTATGATCATCCAAGCTCTTGCAGCTTTAGAAAATGGCAATTCACCTCAAGTCTGGCTTGCGCATCTTAAACAGTAAATCTTTGACATGGTCGTTGCACCCCAAGTTATTATAACATTGCACTGGGATCGGCAAGTCTTTCCTCGTTATTCTCTTAGTGTTGGAAAGCCCTTGCACTCTGCCGGTCTTGGTGCCATTGCACGCAGGTGGGTTTCCACACTAATTCTTCTCTATCGCCTTAAAGTCCGTGACTTTCTTTCAGGGTGTTGTCAAATCGTTTGTCGTTGTGTACAGCCACAGATCAGCCTCAGCTGTCCCCCTTCGTCCACCTTAGTCACGATACAGGATGCGAGGCAAGGCACTGCACTTGAGTGATCCTTGAAGTGGACCTCAAGGAGAGCATGTCCTATTGCATGCGGGTTTGATGTCCACGCCCCGCCCCACGAAAAAAGACGTTTGCTGATATGGCTTCGGATCTGGGGAAGGGCCCTCCTTAGGTCTGAGCCATACTATGCAGCCACTTCTGCACAGTGGGATAGGACCTCTACTCTCGCCTGCATTGTTTTCAGAAAACAGAAGGGGGGAACTGTGGTGAGCCGCTTCTGCAGATTATGGTCGCCATTGCAGGATGGTGCTGGCTCCACTGTGGTCTGTGACAAACAACTCCTTGTTTGGGAGAGTTGTTGCATGGTTTTTCAGCACCCTATGAGAAAGTTCCTCGTGGCAGCTTCGCATTGGGGCTTGGGATGCTTTATTAAGGCTGGGAGGGGCATCCGACAAGGAATTAGAAGAAATATCAAGGACCTGAATAAACTGCTGAAAGAAGATTCCTGAGTTGCGTCTTCCTTGCGGGCAAGGGGTCGCGACATCACGGCAACAGAAGAATAGGTAAACAAAAGGCCCAAAGCAGGGTTTCTCCACTGAGACTTTCCTGGTCACACTGATAATTGAGTTTTCTGAGATGTTCCCATTCCCTTCAGCTATCCAGTACATGGCCATGTCACAGAGTTTGGAGGTGGTACATATCTTGGACACAAAACCATGATCTTATTCTTGAGATTAGATAGATTTCAGGAAGAATACCAGAACTTAGGATGGTAGTATTTGTTGCCCATCCACAAGGCAAGCCGCAGACCATTCATAAATTGGGCAGGTTGAATGTTGGGAAGCTTTCTACTAGACAGGACACATCTATCGATGCATTCTCTTTTCTAATGTCTACAACCACGGACTCAGTGGGATACACAGACATTGAAACACTCGCCTTGTGAAATGACTTACTAGAAACAATTCACAGCAAACCAAACAATCAAACTTTCCTACCTATTCTCAGAACATGAGACAAAACCACAGACCCACACGCACACCCACAACCACACAGACCCCCAAGTAGGTCTGTGACTATCCAGAGTGTCCTCTGACTGGTGAGCCATAATATATTGCCCCATAAGGGGCTGTCCTGTCTCAGATCTAGTCTCCATGGCCAATTCTGTGATGCTGTCAGGATCCAGCAGTGAGCCACTACCTGATTTCTCAGGAAAGGCCCCTCTTCAGACCTTCCTGGGATTTGGCCATCCTCACATCAGTAGGTACCAAGAAAGACTGACTCTGTCCTTGGTAAATCCAAACAAGTTTGACCACTGGGACTTGGACTGGGACTGGCTCTGGGTGCCTGGCTTTTTGGATTCTAAGTTCAGAGAGTTCCATAACAAAGGAAGTGAGGTGAGGTCACTTCCCTCAGGAACTGAATGAGGTCAGAACATTGGCAACCACTTTGTCCTAACAGTTGCTTCCAGATTCTGATGAGATGGAGGCTGCACCTACTTCTGTGACATTTTAAGAATTTAGAATGGTATATCAACCATAGGCACCCGGGAACAGCTCTCCACACAGGCCTTGTTTTGTCCATCTTCTCTACATTAAGAGGGGAGAGGATAATTCAGATACATCCTTTCGTCCTGACCGGGTTGTTTGCCATGGAAGATGACTTTTGCTCTCTAAGGTCCTTCATTGCTGCCTACATCTTCTCAAAAGATTATTTCTGCATGGACTTTTGAAGTTCTCAGCTGGTGGAGGATCCCCTACCTTCCTGTATTGAAAGACCAACTGTGTCCCTGCTCTTCTGTAAAGTGAGATTGAGGGAACAGTGTATGGTTAGAGTTAATAGCGTGTTCGATTTGGGTTAGGAATCATTCTGCTATATGAATAATGGTATTGGGAACCTGTGATATTTATAAGAATATAGACGTGAAATACATGCATGAGATCAGAGACCTAGGAAAGATTTGAAGCCCAGAAATGCATTGTACCCTTGATTGGTATACTTAGCTTGAATTATGTTCTCCACCAAGGTCTCAGATAAATCGATATACAATGGCATTGGACCGTGTACCTCTGGTGATTGAATGTAGAAGAGAACATCCAGTCAAAAAGGGATAGTCCATACGATTAGGAAGATACTCAGTATGTTTAGGAAGAATAGTGAGTCTAGGAGTTGGACCAAAAGTTCTTTTGCAATAGGGTTTCGGTTTGAGAATGTAAATGTCAGCACATGTGAAGGGACAGTCACAATGATGAACTGAGGAAAATATGTAGGAAAGCAGATATCAATAGGGACCTTAGGAAATCAGGCAAAGTATAAGGTGAGTGATAGGATTGGATATTGTCAACAGGTGTGAGGTTGAATATATAATCTTAGGAAGAAACAAATATGTAGTCACCAATAGGATTGACATTTGAGAGCATTAGGCAACATGGACATGGATGTTTTTAGTAATCCATGCTCACTTTTCATTTAGGCTCTGGCACAATCATAAGTGTGACCTTTGCCTTTTGTGTCCAGAGTACTTCTGTGGTAAATGTATATGTAGATAAGGTGACATGAGTATTTCTTACACCATTACAGGGAGCAATATTCTGAAAACTTATACATTATTACTGGGGCTACAAATAGGTGTACCCTGTGTTGATGATTATAGAGATGATGCATGAATAGACCATATTGTGAATAAAGTATATTACTGGTTCCAACTTTATATAATGGATTGAATTTACATCTGAAAATATATAGGAAATCTTATATTGATATATACACATTCATTCCAATCAGTTATATATCTAATGGTAATATTAGGGTTACGGTTTATCATGAAGAGTGTGTGAGTTTTGCTTCAAAAATAATTATGGAATCGAAAAAATGTTTTTAGAAAGAAGTCTAGTGAAAGGACCAATAAAGAAACAAGGAGGAATACATGTGTTCTGAAGTAGGAAGTAATTGAATGTGAACCAAATGCCTATAAATTTGTGAACATGTGGATGAAAATATATATCCTATGATGTCCAAAAACTGAAGAAATTGTAATGTACCAGTGTTGAATAAAAATGAACTTCAAAATACACATCATGTCCCATAGGAATCTACTTGCATTGATGTTAAACTGGGTCAGTTACTGTTGAAATATTAGGATTTGTAAGCACCATTCAATGAAGTTAGTTTTCAGTACTAGGAAACCAATATGTATTTCAGCTGGTTTAGTATTTCTGAGAATAATCTTGTGAAATGTTGTTTATAAATACACATGCAGGAACATGAATGAATTTATGGAGTGTATAATAAGACACATATATTTCATATTTTGGAAAATCTGGAGAATACACACACACACACACACACACACACACACACACACACACACACACATTAATATGTAGCAATACATATGCCAATCGAAATTCATCATGAAATATAATTCATCCACATATCCAAAAATATTCATTTTAATGAACATGGATTTATGTATAATGTTTTTCACTAGGAAGCTCACCCATAGGTTGAATTTTCAGTTCCATCAGTATTTATGGGGAGTCATCTCTTCTCATAATTTTTATATTACAAAGTCAGTGAGCTCACAATAATGTACATGTGATACCATGTAGGATACTATACATGCATAAAAAATACATGTGCTGAATAGGCTACAGAGTAAGGAAGACAGGAATTTACATATGTGGTAACTTTAAAAACTAATGGAGAAATATTACAATGAAAAGTTGACTAGATTTATAGCACATACACTTGATAAAGCAGAAGGCAAATCCAAGTATACACCATGCTTCCTATGAAAGGCCTGTATTTATATTCAGTTAGGTTTCTTTTCTCCAGGATATTAGGATTAGTACTCAGAGTCTAGTAGGGTATGGGTTAGTGTCAGGGATTCAGTATTTCAAATGGAAAATATGAAAATGAATCTAATGTGCATGCAAACATGTGCTACACATAAATCTTCCCACTCTCATCCAGAACAATGCCTAGACATAACCATCGCTCCAAGTAAGACACAATTAGAGGAAAGGAGTTAGAAAATCTGTGAATACATATGTGGAAGGGAAAATGCTCAGGAGTTCACAACACTGGAGTTGGAAGAACAGTTTCCAAAAGTAAGGGAGAGGCTAAACACTCCACAAACATCGAGCTCTGCTGGTCTAAAGACTTCGTGAAAAACTTCCTCTAAGGTTGGGCACATGAAATATATGTAATTGTCAGAAGATTTAGCTTCGTTTGTAGTGACACCATCAAATCTGGGTCTGCATCTATGTGACGTGGACGACATGGTTCCTTATTTTCTAATGAACATGACGCAGCAGTTCAGAATTCTCTCTTTGTAGGTAAACTGTGGCCACTGGGAGCTAAGTGTCTCCCCGTGTGGTCTGTGAAGCCATTTGGTCATCCTCCACTTTTTGTGGTGTTTCTTACTGCTACACTGTGAGTTTGGTATTGGCTTCACGAAATACAAGGAGTTCAACTGGGACACAATGCTGGAGGGAGTTCTGTCACGTATGGTTTGTCAGGGTCTCCAAGAGAATGTATGAACCAGGCTTCTATCCCACATAGCTTTCCTCCTTGACTATAGCACCCTGATTATGAACATTGCCTTGAAACCTCTAAATAAAACAAGATGAATTTACATATAAGGGTCTGCTGCCTGCACCTTGTCAGTCACAAGGCTTTTTGAAGATAATGGCAGATCCAGGTGGTCCTACCAAATATATTTATTTACACACCTACCGTCCACTGCTCTACATCCACTACTCAGCAGGCTCCAACTTACTGGTATCTCTGTTCATCACCATTTTCACAAAACCCAGTCAATCAAGGCACTATTTGGTACACTCATGATCATCAACATGATATCCAAAGGTTCTCCAGTGCCATCTGGTAATGGGAATTTCAAAAATTTCATGGTACTTGTTTAGCCATTTTTCAAGGATGAAATTGAAGGCACTGTGGATTTCAATTCAGGAACCATTAAATGGTGAGGAAGCTAATTTCAATGAAAGCTCTGGAGAATTCTCACAGGCAAGGCTTCCCAAAAAGTGGCCAAAAGGTCACATGAATCCAGGCACAATGATGTGTACTATGTGAGGTCCATGTGTTTTCTGACTCTCAACTATGGCTGCCAAGTCATTAAAAAAAACATGTGATAACCTGGCTGAGATTCTCAGTGCTCTATGCAAAGCCACCCTGGACGGAGATCTCAGTTTCCAAGGGCGACTCTCATGCATGGCCTCTTAAATCCCAACACAATTCATGGATATACTTTTCTGAGGTCAGTTCCAGAACTCAGTCTCTAATGGGAATCACAGCAGAGTTCAAGCCAAGGTGGACCCAGTCACCTCTTCCAACTGCCACACAAATGACCACAATTGAAATCAAAACACTCCCACATGGCCCTCATGTTCTTCTATATTGACACTCATGATAAACTCTGGCTGGAGTTTTCCAAAAGGGGAGCATCCCTAGTCAGTGTCCAAAATAACCTCCCTTGCCCCTCATTTGCCTAAAGTCAGGGTGGCCTGGACACCCTTCTTGTGAACCAGGAATGATCAAATAGGCCTGCCGTTAATAGTTCTCAATTATCCAAATTGAGGTCTTCTGACTGTGGGGTTTAGACTCTTTATGTGAATTAGTGTCATGAGAAATCACTAGCACCTATGGGCTAGCCTCTGCAGGGCTTTGAAGAACTCATTTGATCCAAAGATCCCTCTTCTCACTTGATGGAATTCAGGAACCTTACAAAGGAAGGCGAGAGACTTCATCCACAATGACTGCTCTTTTGGCCATTTTGGTATTGGACACATGGGATCTTTCTTTAGATCCATCAGGTGCTGAGAATCTAAGCCACAGCCTCACACAGGGTCAAGAGGCTGATTCAGACACATCCGTTTCCAAAGCAATTAAGCAAAGAGCCACAGATGATGCCCATTTATTTCCATTTGAAAACTGTTTTCTTCAGGCTTCACAAAGAGGTGGCCTGAGGCAAAAAACTTTCTGACATTCAGAGCAACAGAACAATAGGTAATTAGAAGTCCCAAAGCAGGGTTTTTTTCACTGAGACTTGTCAAAAGCCAGTGGTGAGCCACTACCTGCTTTCTCATAAAAGGCCCCTCTTCAGAGCTTTCCTGGCATATGGACATCCTCACATCTGTAGGTACCAAGATAGACTGACTCTGTCTTTGGTAATTCAAAACTAGTGACACCACTGGGAGTAGGACTGGGACTGGCTCTGTATGCCTGGCTCCCTGGATGCCAAGTTCCATCACCAAAGAAGTGAGGTTAGGTCACTTCCTTCAGGAACTGAATGAGGTCACGGCCTTGGCAACCACTGTGTTCTAACATTTGCTTCCAAGGGTCCCATGAGATGGAGGCTTCCCCTACTTCCTGTGACACTTTCACATGTTAAAATGGTATATCAACCATAGGCACCTGGGAACAGCTCTCCACACAGGCCTGATTTGGTCCATCTTCTCTACATTAAGAAGAGAGAGAGGCCGATTAAGACACAACCCTTCACCTGACCAGGTTGTTTGCCATGTAAGATGACTTGTGCTTTCTCAGGTCCTTCATAGCTGCCTACGTATTCTCCAGGGATCCTTTCAGCATGGACCTTTGAAGTTCTCATCAGGTAGAAGATCCCCTACATTCCAGTATTAAAAGACCAACTCTGTCCCTGCTCTTCTGTAAAGTAAGATTGAGGGAACACTGTATGTTTAGGGTTAATAACAGGTTCAGTTTGGGTTAGCAATCATTTTGTGGATGAATACTGATATTGGCATCCTGTGATACCAATAAGAATATAGAGGTGAACTGTATGTATGAAAACAGAAATCCAAGAAAGATTGGAAGGCCAGAAAAGCATTGGGCTCTTGATTGTGATACTTAGAATTGAATTACGTTCTGCACAGATGTCTCAGATAAATCGATATACAATGGCATAGGACCTTGTACCTTGGATGATTGAATGTAGAAGAGAACATCAAGTCAAAAAGGGATAGTCGGTAGGATTAGGAAGATAGTAGGTAGGTTTAGGAAGAAGGGTGAGTGTAAGATTTGGAATAAAATTTCTTTAGCAATAGGATTTTGGTTAGAAAATGAATTAAAATGTAAGCACATGTGAAGAGTCTGTCACAATGATGAACTGGGGAAAATATGTAGGTAAGCCGATATCAATAGAGACATTATGAAATCAGCAAAGTAATAAGTGAGAGATAGGCTTAGACATTTCAAAGGGTTGAGTTTGAATATGCAATCTTAGGAAGAAACAAATATGTAGTCACCAATAGGATTGACATTTGAGAGCATTAGGCAACTTGGACATGGATGATTTTAGTAATCCATGTTAATTTTC
The DNA here is from genome assembly GCF_048772815.1 of Callospermophilus lateralis. Lineage (NCBI taxonomy): Eukaryota > Metazoa > Chordata > Mammalia > Rodentia > Sciuridae > Callospermophilus > Callospermophilus lateralis. The sequence goes on along the minus strand of NW_027512087.1, from coordinate 454,193 downwards.
CATTTAGGCTTTGGTACAATCATAAATGTAAATTTGAATTCTGTGTCCAGAATATTTCTGTGAATAAATGTATATGTAGATAAGGTGACATGAGTATTTCTTCCACCATTTCTGGGAGCAATATTGACTGACTACTTCTGACTGATAGGTACAGATTCTTTATGTGATTTGGAGTCATGAGAAACCCAAGCACTTCTTCAGGTCTTGAAGAACTCATATGACCCAAAGGATCCCTATTCTCACTTGATGGATGTCAGGAATTGTTGGGAGCCATCAGCCAAGTAGGTATGACAATTTCCTTGCCAGCGTACCCCCATGTTTCTTTAGTGGAAGGACTCATGGAAATAGGACATTTTCCAGGACATTGCATGTAAGGTGACCTTGCTCAAGGACCAGGGCAGGATCCGTGTTTAGGGTGTTCCCCCTTTAGAATAGGGCAGTTTAGCATAATAGGAGATTAGGGTGTTCCCCCCTTAGAATAGGGCGTATCCTGCTGCTGATTTCCTCTTGAGTTCTTAGGGTCAGATAGTATATTTTGGGAGACAGAAGCCCATGTGGAGTGGATTTGGGCAGAGTAGTGGATTTGGGCAGAGGTGGATTTGGGCAGAGAACGTGGATTCCCCCAGAATGTGTTTGTGGACGGCCGGTGTGAGTTCGGGAATAAAGAATTGCTGTTTGAATCTACAAGTTGTGTGGTGGCTCGTGATTTGTGCCCAGCCAGAGACTGCGGCAAGGAATCTAACAGAGGAAGGGAAGATACTTTATCCACAATGACTGAACTTTTTGCCATTTTGGTTTTGGATGCACACATGGGATCTTTCCTTAGATCCATCAGGTGCTGATAATCTAAGTCACAGCCTCACACAGGGCCAAGAGGCTGATTCAAACACATCCCTTTCCAAGGAAATTAAGCAAAGAGCCACAGGTGATGCCCATTCATTTCCATTTGAAACCTGTTTTCTTTAGGCTTCACAAAGGGGTGGCCTGAGGATAAGACCTTCCTGACATTCAGGGCAACAGAAAAATAGGGAAGCAAAAGGCCCAAAGCAGGGTTTCTGCACTGAGACTTTCCTGGTCACACTGTCCCTGCTCTTCCGTAATGTTAGATTGAGGGAAAAGTGTATGGTTAGGGTTAATAACACGTTCGATTTGCGTTAGGAATCATTCTGCAGGACGAATATTGGTACTGGGAATCTGCAATATTTACAAGAATATATAGGTGAAATATAAGTATGAAAACAGAAATCTAGGTAAGATTTGAAGCCCAGACGGGCATTGGGCCCTTGAGTGGGTTACTTAGCTTTGAATTATGTTCTGCACAGATGTCTCAGATAAATCGATATACAATGGCATAGGAACTTGTACCTTGGATTATTGAGTGTCGAAAAGTACATCAAGTCATAAAGGGAAAGTCCGTAGGTTTAGGATGATAGTCTCTAGGTTTAGAAACAACAGTGAGTATAGGATTTGGACCAAAAGTTCTTTAGCAATTTCTTTTCAATAAGAGAGTGAATGTAAATGTCAGCACATGTGAAGAGTCAATCACAATGATGAACTGGGGAAAATATGTAGGAAAGCAGATATCAATAGACACATTAAGAAATTAGCAAAGTATAAAGTGAGGGATAGGATTAGACATTTTCAACAGGCTTGAGGTTGAATAAATAATCTTAGGAAGAAACAAATACATAGGATTTATCAAATGGATTTACATTTGAGAGCATTAAACAACGGGGACATAGATATTTTTAGTAATCCTTGCTCATTTTCCTTTTAGGCTTTGCTACAATCATAAGAGTGAGTTTTGCTTTCTGTGTCCAGAATATTACTTTGTTAAAATTTATATGTAGATCAGGTGACATGAGCATTTCTTCCACCATTACTGGGAGCAATATTTTGAAGACGTAATTGGGGAACAAAGTAGAGTACCCTGTGTCAATGTATATAGAAATAGTGTAAGAATAGACCATACTGTGAATAAATTATATAACTGGTTCCAACTTTAAATAGTGGATTGATTTGATATCTTAAAATATACAAGAAATCTTAAATTGATATACATACATTCATGATAACCAGTTATACACTAACGGTAATATTAGGGTTATGGTTTATCATGAAAAGTGTGTGAGTTTTGCTTCAATTATGATTATGGAAATCAAAAATAATGTGTTTGGAAAGAACTCTCATGAAAAGACCAGTCAAGAACCTTGGAGGAATATATGTGTTCTGAAGCAACAAGTGATTGAAATTGAAACAAATGTCTATAAATTTGTGAACTTGTGGTTGAAATATATATCCTATTTTGTGCATAAACTGAAGAAATAGTAATGTACCTCTGTTTAATAAATATGAACCTAAAAATACACATCATGTACCATGGGACACTGCTTGCATTGTTGTTGAACTAGGTTTTACTGTAGAAATATTAGGATTTGTATGCACCATTCACAGAAGTTAGTTTTCAGTACTAGGAAACAGATATGTATTTCAGGTGGATGAATATTTCTGAGAATAATCTTGTGAAAAGTTGATCATAAATTCACATACATGAATATGAATGATTTTAAGGAATGTATAATAAGATTCATGTATTTCATATTTTGAAAAATATAGAGAGTGTGTATATATATATAAATACACACACACACACACACACACACACACACAGAGAGACAGACATTAAAAACAAGCAATATATTTGCCAATCGAAATTCATCATGAAATATATATCATCCACAGGTGCAAAAATATTTATTTCACCGAAAATGGATTTATGAATAATGTTGTTCTACTAGAAAGCTCACCCATAGGTTGAGTTTTCAATTCCAACAGTATTTAGGAGGAGTGATCTCTTCTCATAACTTGTATCTGCCTCGTCTGCAACCTCACAAAAATGTAGGTGTGATAACAGGTAGGATTCTATATGTGCATATAAAAATACATGTGCCGAACAGTCTACAGAGAAAGGAGACACCAATTTGTTGAGAGCCACAGCTGAAGGGGCCCCAGCAAACTTCCAGCTCCCAGAAACATCCACCTGCCAGGTGATTGTTGGCTCACAGCGGCCCCAGCAACATCTAGCTGATTGGCTCCTCTGTGGTGATGCTCATTGGAGATGCTCATTGAGCTTTTTCCCCGCCCTTTCCGACTGCCAGCTGATGATTGGCTCACAGCAGCCCCAGCAACATCTAGCTGATTGGCTCCTCTGCGGTGATGCTCATTGGGCTGTTTCCCTGCCCTTTCAGACCACAGAGCTGCTCATTTTGGGACTTTTTTGGCTCCACCCACGTGACCCCGCCAAACGGCATCAAGAGGAGGAGGATTGTGGGAGTTGGAGAGGCTTGTGGGTGTGACAGAGACTTTACAAGGAAGCCAGTGGTGGCAGTTGGGCTCTGAGGGTTTTTTTTCCTGAGGAGCTGTTTTGTTTGTCATTTGTGGTTCTAAAAATAAAGTTTGTTTCTTTTGAAAAGTGGCTCTTGAATCATGCCCAGGAAGACTGCAGCGTTTGGTGGCTCCCATGGGGAGTGACTGAGGGTAAGTGATAAGGTAAACTGCTCTCCCCTGAGGGCAGGGTGAGAGGATGGGTAGCCATTTTAGGATTCCTCTTTTGTTTTGCTTCACTTTTGTTTTAACTTGCCTGTCCATAGAGATGAGTGAGATGGAAGAGAAACCTCTCACATCTGAGGAAAAATTATTTACGTCTGAGGAACAGATACTGAGAAAGGACTGATTCACATGTCAGGAGGATAGAAAGGCCATAATGACTTTTTGTTGTTCTCTTTTTATTTCATTCTGTCTCGGTTTTGTTTGGCATCATCTTGTTGGGTTGTATTATAGTAGAAATACGGGATCAGAAATTAGTAAAAAACAAACTGAAAGACTGTTAAGTAAATTGTTAGAGGAAGGAGGCATCTCATTAAAGTCAAGAACAGTCAGGGCATACGTTGATACAATACAAAAATGTAGCCCATGGCTTTTTAAGGAGGAGTTGTTAAATATACCATAATGGAACCATCATGGTGAAGATTAAAAAGAGGAGAAAAGAACAGCCCAGGGACTCTGCCAGTTGAAACATTGCCATTGAGGATGTTCATATCTGTTTTGCTTAGTCCAAAGACTTTAGTTCAGACAAAGATAGAGGAACAAAGCTTAGGACAGAAAATGCCATCAGGGGAAAAGTTACAAAAGGAGACTGCTACTAACAACTTTCTATCATCAGAGGGTGTAAGTGTCCAACCAACAGTGCCACCTCTACAGGAGAATGTTACTAACACCATTCTATCACCAGAGTATGTAAATGTCCAAATAACAAGGCCACCTCCATATGCTGGGAGGCACCCAAACCCCGCAGTTGATAGTTCGGATCCTGAGACAGGATCTCAAGTATTAACATGCCCTTTATTTGAGGTAGGAGGGCAGCGAATTCACCATGCTTTAAATTTCAAAATAGTGAAGCAGCTAAAAGAGGTTGTAACAACCTATGGTCCTCAAGAACCCCTCATTGTAAGCTTGGAGGAATCCATTAACAACTTGAATATGACGCCAGTAGATTGGGTTAATATGTGTAAAGCTGTGCTAAATGGAGGTCAATACCTGTTATGGAAGGTTGCCAATGAGGAATTTTGCAAGGAGACGGCTAGGCGAAATGCAAAAGCTGGTTATCCTCAGAGAAATCTAGATATGTTGTTAGGAAAGGGACCCTATGAGGATCAGCAGCAACAAATTGCATATAATCCTGGTGTATACACACAAATTGCTGCAGAGGCAGTTAGGCCATGGAAGACTTTACAAGGACATGGAGGTTTACAAGGTCAATTATCTAAGGTAATACAAGGAGCTAATGAATCTTACGCTGAATTTGTAGATAGGCTTATTCAAATCGCTACCAGAGTTTTTTGGGAATACAGAACTAGCAATGCCATTAATAAAACAACTGGCTTATGACCAAGCAAATCGTTGGTGTAGAGATATCATTAGACCATGAAAACATGAAGATTTAAACACATATATTAAATTATGTAGAGACATTAATGAATAAGAGCAAGTCGTGGCAGCTGCAGTAAAACAGGCTTTAGATGCCAGAGACATCAATGAACAAGGGCAATTTGTGGCAGCTGCAGTAGAACAGGCTTTAGATGCAAGGCCAGGAACATGCTACAATTGTCAACAAACAGGATATTTTAAGAGGAATTGCTCCATAGGAGGAGGGTTTAACAAAACTAGATACCAAAGGAGCAGAATAATGGGTATTTGCCCACGATGCCATAGAGGGAGACACTGGGCTAATGAATGCCGTTCTCAAACCCCCATAGAGAATACCTCATTATCAAAAAACGAACAAGGACCAGCTGTTTACCCACGATATCATGGAGAAAGGCATTGGGCTCGATTGCCAAAAAATGGACAGGGGTCCCAATGCTCTGGGGCCAAAAACCACAAATATACGGAGCACTGGAGGAACACAGCAACCCCATCAGGGTAGTGCCCAGGACACATTGTCCATCATACGCCTCATCAGACAAATCAGAGAGAGTGCAGGGTTGGACATCTGTGCCTTCGCCAGATCAGTACTAACTGCAAAGATGGGCGTTCATATCATTCACACAGGGGTGAAAGGACCTCTTTCCAAAAAAACAGTAGGCTTATTATTGGGACGCAGCTCTTCTAATCTAAAAGGACTTATGATAAGTACTTGGGTAATTGATCGCTTCATTATGAAGGTGAAATAAAATTTATAGCCAGTTCTCCAAAGGACATATCAGTAATTGCACCAGGAGATAGAATAACACAGTTACTAATAATACCCAGGTTACATGATAAATTTTCCAGTCATGCTGTAGAAAGAGGTTCCAAGGGATTAGGCTCCACAGGTTTAGATTGGGCTATGCTTTCTTTAAATTTAGATTCTCGCCCCATGCTAAAACCAAATATTCAAGGACATGAAGTTAATGTGCTACTGGATACAGGTGCAGTCCTTAGCATCATCTCTCATCAAGAATGGCCAAAACATTGGCCATTACAACAAGCCACTCAAACGCTTTGAGACCTAGGAGTGGCGACTAATCCCCATAGAAGGGCAATGGTATTAGATTGGAATGATTCTGAGGGATGTGAAGGAACTACACAGCCATATGTATTGGATCATCTTCCTGTAAATTGATGGGGACGAGATGTCCTAGATCAATTAGGTTTGACATTAACAAATAACATCAATCAAAATGCACCCACTATTATGGCTAGAGAAGGTTTTTTGAAAGGAAAAAGATTAGAAAAACTAGAACAAGGTATAGCAGCACCAATTCAAATAGACCAAGCAACAGACAAACTTGGGTTGGATTTTCAGAAAGGGCCACTGAGACAATAAAAATTACTTGGAAATCAGAAAGACCAGTATGGGTTCTTCAGTGGACCCTGACTAAAGAAAAGATACAATCACCCCAGGACCTGGTCAAACAACAATTAGCGGAAGAACATATACAACCTTCTGTATCTCCCCATTATTCTCCCATTTTTGTCATCAAAAAGAAATCTGGTAAATGGAGATTATTGCAAGACTTAAGAGCCATTAATAATGAGATGGTTATTTTTGGACCTGCTCAGTCGGGGATCCCTCAATTGTCTGCTTTGCCAAAAACTTGGTATGTTTTAGTTATACATATTAAAGATTTTTTTTTCAATTCCAATTCTTCCTGAGGATAGTCCACGTTTTGCATTTACTATCCCTGCACTGAATCATGAAGGTCCTGATCAGAGGTATGAGTGGAAAGTACTCACTCAAGGGATGCCTAACAGCCCAACTATGTCTGAAATTTATGTTAACAAAGTAATCCAGCCACTTAGAAATCAAAATTCTGAAATACAAATATTTCACTATATGGATGATGTATTATTAGCACACAAAGGTAAAAACGCATTGCTAGAATGTTATGCAACACTTACAAACTTATTAAAAATTATAATCTAGAGATAATAATTGATAAAGTACAATTAAATTTTCCAATTAATTATTTAGGAGTTCTATTATCCTCAACCATGGTCAGTCCACCAAAAATTCAAATACGAGTAGATCAACTGCAATCAATTAATGACTTTCAAAAGTTATTAGGAGACATAAATTGGATAAGGCCTTATCTAGGTATACAAAGAGGAGAGTTGGGACCTTTATTTGATATCCTAAAAGGTCCATCTGATCCAAATTCACCCAGAATGTAAACGCCTGAAGCAAGAAAGGCATTAAAAATCATTGAAACATATATGGGAAATATGCATTTGGATAGATTTGATAAAATATTGCCTTTATTATTTATTGTACTACCAACAAAAAATATTCCTACAGGAGTATGTTGGCAAGAAGCTCCATTATAATGGATTCATTTTTCTTATTCTTCTAACACTATAATTAATAGGTATCCCAAGGCTAACGGACAATTAATACTCATAGGAATAAAAGCAGCAAAGTGAGTGTTTGGAATTTCTCCCAACAAAAATATTACTCCATACACTATGAATCAAATTGATTAATTAGCTTATGAGTTAAATACTTGGGCAATAATCATGTGTAAATCTAATATTTCTTTTGATACCCACTTACCATCTAATCTTATATTGTCTTTTTGGTCATCTCATCCTGTAATTTTTCCAAAAATGACAAGAAAACACCTATCATGAATGCTCCAAATATATTCATTGATGGGTCAAATAATGGTACAGCAGCAATTGTTACACCTGATCAAACTGTTACATTTTTAATACCCCAACAATCAGCTCAAAAGGTAGAGCTTAATGCAGTATTATAAGCTTTTGTGATGTTTAAAGATTCTGTGTTTAATTTATTTTCCAATAGTCAGTATATAGTTAATGCTATAGTATCCCTTGAAGATGCTGGTAGGATTTCCCCTTCCTCTACTGTTTTCTCTTTCCTTTCCACTATACAAAGTCTAATCTGGGACAGAAAAGATCCATTCTTAATAGGACATATCAGGGCACATCCAGGATTGCCTGGAGCCCTTAGTTGGGGCAATGATTTAGCAGATAAAACTACACATGACATACATACATATTTTCTCTACACTAGAAGAAGCTATAAATTTTCATAAAAAGTTGCATATCAATGCTAATACTTTACAAAAGCATTTCAAAATAACTAAGTAACAAGCTAGACAAATAATAAAACAATGTCAAAATTGTGTGACCATTTTACCACAAGTTAATCTTGGAGTCAATCCTAGAAGATTGATACCTAACCATATTTGGCAGATGGACGTCACACACTTGCCAGAATTTGGAAAATTAAAATATTTGCATCTTACAGTTGATACTTCTTCTGGATTTTTGTTGGGCTCCCTTCATGCTGGAAAAAAACTAAAGATGTTGTAGCTCATTGCTTACAAAATTTTGCCACTTGGTCATTCCAAAAGAGTTAAAATAGATAATGCCCCTGGTTATACTTCTAACTCTTTTAAACAATTTTGCTCATCATTTGGCATTACTCATATAACAGGAATCCCATGCAATCAACAGGGACAAGGCAGAGTTGAAAGAGCACATCAAACTATTAAAATGTACTTATTAAAGTAAGAAGACGGAATTGGGAAGAGATATAAATTCCCCAAAGATGAACTTAAAACAACCCTTTTTAACTCTAAATTTTTAAATTTGGATTTTCAGGACTTAGTGCTGCAGAAACGCATATGTGTCCAAAAAATGTGTATAAGCCCAAGGTACTTTGGAAGGATATTCTAACAGGACAATGGAAAGGTCCTGACCCATTAATTTTCTAGAATTGGGTGTCTGTTTGTGGGTTTCCACAGGAAGAACAGCAGCCGATTTGGATTCCAGAGAGATTAACTAAGGTTAAGACCCAGTGATTGCCTAAAGTCGGGGGTCTGTTTATGTGTTTCCACAGGGAGAACAGCAGCCGATTTGGATTCCAGAGAGATTAACTAAAGCAATTTCTATAGACCAAAATAAGATGATTTGGCTCAAATCCATAACAGCTGATGTGCAAAACTCCAGTTTGGCTATCCTTACATCGGCGACAGAACAGGGATGCTTTTTTCAATATCTATTTTATTATTGCCCTTTACCACATCATGAAGTTCTCTTTTGTTTATTTTGAGCTCATACAGACCTAGGTTAATGTTTTGCTGATCAGTTCTATTTTTTGTCTATAGAGTCTTTAAACATTGCAATGATGATTTCACCTGTAAAAAGTTATAAGGCCTTTACTATTATATTATGTGCTGTATGTATTTATTATGTGTGCACACTTGTGTTTTGTGTTATATGTTTGAATGTGTGTATGTCCATATATCATATATGATGAGTGCTCATGAAAAAATGGGTCCATTTTTTTTTAATTCACGTGAATTAAATAGTTAAATTTAAATGGGGTAAACAACTGTTCAGGATTGTTTTAATATGTGAAAAAATAGGAGGTTAACAGACCTGTTTTTTTACTTTTACCTTTTTTTTATTATATTTAATAATTCTCTTCAAGATAATGTAAATTGTTATGAAAATTGTTTTCTTTTAGTGCCTTCTGGAATGTTACATAATTTTTTCTTTAGCCATTATTGCCAGAATTCCTATCTTTATCCCAGTGCCGGTGAAGACAAAGATAAAACCAATATACAGGTTCTGCAATACCCATCACTGAACTGCTTGCAGAACTTGCTTGGAATATGTATCACTTGTATGCATTGTGAACTCACTTGTATGCATTGTGAACTATCTGCTGGTGCAGCGAATTGTGGTAGTGTTTGGATACTTATGCTGATTCTGTCATCAGTGGTACAATTTTTCCAAAAGGAGCCCTCAATTGGCTTGGTGTATCTTCCCTATTCTCGTTTGATAGAGGTCAGGAAACTTACAGAGGAAGGCGAAAGAATTCATCCACAATGACTGCTCTTTTGGCCATTTTTGTTTTGGATGCACACATGGGATCTTTCTTTAGATCTATCAGATTCTGAGATTCAAAGCCACAACCTCACACAGGGCCAAGAGGCTGATTCAGACACATCCCTTTCCAAAGCAATTAAGCAAAGAGCCACAGGTGATGCCCATTCCTTCCATTTGAATACTGTTTTCTTCAGGCTTCACAAAGGGGTGGCCTGAGGCAAAGACCTTCCTAACATTCAGGGCAAGGGAACCATAGGTAAGCAAATTGCCCAAAGCAGGGTTTCTCCACTGAGACTTTTCTGTTTACAATGATATCTGAGGTTTCTGAAATCTTCCCTTTCCCTTCAGCTATGCAGTACATGGCCATCTCACAGAGTTTGGAGGTGGTACATATCTTGAACACAAAACAATGAGGCTATTCTGGAGAGAGGCCAGAATTCAGGAATAAAACAGGAACTTAGGAAGATAGTAGGTGTTGCCTGTCCATAAGACAAGCAACAGTCCATTCATAAAAAGGGCAGAATGAATGCCTGGAAGCTTCCTACTAGACAGGACACCTCCATTGATGCATTCTCTTTTCTAAAGACTACAACAACGGACACAGTGCATATACAGACATAGAAAAACTCGCCTTGTCAAATGACTTACTAGAAACAGTCGACTCCAAACCAAACAAACCACCTTTCCTACCTATTCTCAGAACATGAGACAAAACCATGAACTCACACCCACACCCACAAAGGAACCTCCTTCCCACAAGTAGGTCTGTGACTATCTGTAGTGTCCTCTGACTGGTGGACCATACTATGTTCTTCCAAAATGGCCTGTCTTGTATCAGAACAGGCCTTCTTTGCCAACTCTGTTAAGTTGTCAGAAGCCAGCAGCTTTCTCAGGGAAGGCCCCTCTTCAGAGTTCTCCTGGCATTTAGCCATCCTCACATAAGGAGGTAACAAGAAATACTGACTCTGTCCTTGGTAAATTCAAACAAGTGTGCCCACTGGGACTGGGAATGGGACTGGCTCTGGGTGCCTGGCTTCCTGGATCCCAGGTTCAGAGAGTTCCATCACCAAGGAAGTGAGGTAGGTCACTTCCTTCAGGAATTGAATGAGGTCAATACCTTGGCAACCACTTTGTCCTAACAGTTGTTTACAAGGGTCCCATGAGATGGAGGCTGCCCCTACTTCCTCTGACACATTCATTAGTTAGAATGGTATATCAACCATAGGCACCAGGGAACAGCTCTCCACACAGGCCTGTTTTGGTCCATCTTTTCTACATTAAGAACAGAGTGGCTGATTCAGACAGAATACTTCATACTGACCGGGTTTTTTGCCATGGAAGATGATTTTGCTATTTCAGGTCCTTCAGAGCTGCCTAAGTTTTCTCCAGGGAACATTTCTGCATGAACCTTTGAGGTTCTCAGCAGGTGGAAGATCCCCTACATTCCTGTATTGTAAGACCAACTCTGTCCCTGCTCTATTGTAAAGTTAGATTGAGGGAACAGTGTATGCTTAGGGTTAATAACAGGTTCGATTTGGGTTAGGAATCATTCTGAGGGATGCATAATGGTATTGGGAACCTGCGATATTTACAAGAATATAGAGGTAAAATATAAGCATGAAAACAGAAATCTAGTTATGATTTGAAGCCCAGAAGTGCATCGGGCCCTTGATTGGGATACTTAGCTTTGAATTATATTCTGCACAGATGTCTCAGATAAATCGATATACAATAGTAAGTGATAGGATCAGACATTTTCAACAGGCTTGAGGTTGAATATATAATCTTAGGAAGAAACAAATATTTAGTCACCAATAGGATTGACATTTGATAGCAGTAGGCAACCTGGACATTGATGTTTTTAGTAATCCATACTCACTTTCCATTTAGACTTCCTTCGGTACAAACATTAGTGTGACATTTGCATTTTGTGAAAGAAGTCACATGAAAAGACCAGTGAAGAAACCTCGTGGAAAACATATATTTTGAATTAGGAAGTGATGGAATGTAAAACAAAATGCCTATTAATTTCTTAACTTGTTGATGAAATATATACCCTATCATGTGTATTAACTGAAGAAATAGAAATCTACCAGTATTGAATAAAAATGAATGACAAAATACACATCATGTCCCATAGAAATCTACTTGCATTGATATTAAACTGGGTCAGTTACTGCAGAAATATTAGGATTTGTATGCACCATTTACTGAAGTTAGTTTTCAGTACTAGGAATCAAATATGTAGTTCAGGTGGATGAATATTACTCAGAATAATTTTGTGAAAAGTTGATTATTAATCCACATACATGAAAATGAATGAATTTACGGAGTGTATAGTAAGACACATATATTTCACATTTTGAAAAATCTAGAGTGTGTGTGTATATACATAAACACACACACACACACACACACACACACACACACAGACATTAAAAAGTAGCAATATATGCCAATTGAAATTCACCATGAAATATATGTCATCCACAGATCGAAATAAATTCATTTTACTGAACATGGATTCATGTATAATATTGTTGTACTAGGAAGATCAACAATAGTCTGAATTTTCAGTTCCAACAGCATTCAGGAGGAGTGATCTCTTCTCACAATTTGTATCTGCCAAGTCAGCCACCTCACAAGAATGTACGTGTGGTACCAGGTAGGATTCTATATGTGCATATTAAAATACATGTACTGAATAGGCTACAGAAAAAGGGAGACAGGAATTCACATATTCGGTAACTTTAAAAACACATGGAGAACCATTTCAACAAAAAATTGACTAGATTAATAACATATACCCTATATAATGCAAAATGCAATTCCAATGATACATCATTCGTCCTCTTAACTGCTTGTATTTCTATTCTTTTTGGGTTAATTTTCCCCATCATATTAGGATTAGTAGTCAGAGTCTAGTTGGGCATGTGTTAGTGTCAGGGATTCAGTATTTCAAATGGAAATTTGGAAAACGATTCCAATGTTTATGCAAATATGTGCTACAAAAATATCTTCTCACTCTCATCCAGAACAATGCCTTGACTTTACCTTCATTACAAGTAAAACACAATTAGAGTGGAAGAGTTAGATAATCTGTGAATACTTATCTGGAATCGAATATGTTCAGGAGTTCACAAACTTGGAGGTGGTAGAGAAGATTCCAAAAGTAAGGGAAAGGGAAAAACTCCACAAACATGGAGCTCTGCTGGACTAAAAACTTCTTGAGTAACTGCCTCTGAGCTTGGGCACTTGAAATATATGTTGTAGTCAGGAGATTTAGCTTCCTTTCTAGTGAGACCATCAAATCTGGGTATGATTCTATGTGACCTGGAATACATGATTTCTTATTTTCCAAAAAACATTAGGAAGCAGTCCTTAATTCTCTCTTTGTAGGTAAACTGTGGCCACTGGGGGCTAATTGTCTACCCTTTTGAACTCTTAAGCCATTTGGTCATCCTCCAGTTTTCCTGGTGTTTCTTGCTGCTGCATTGGGAATTTGGTATTTGCTTCACGAAATACAAGGAATTCAACTGGGACACAGTGCTGGAGGGAGTTCTGTCACGTGTGGTGGGTCAGGGTCTGCAGGAGAATGCACCAACCAGGCTTCTATCCCACATAGCTTTCCTCCTTAACCATAGCAACCTGATTCTAAACATTGGCCTGAATCCTCTCCATATAACAAGATGCCTTTACATAGAAGCGTCTGCTGGCTGCACCATGTCAGTCACAAGCCAATTGGAAGCCAATGGCAGATCCACATGGCCCAACCACAGATGTTTTTTTTTTTTTTTTTTTTTTTTTTTTTTTATCACACACCTGCCCATCACTGCACTAGGCCCACTACTCAGCAGGGTCCAACTTACTGGAATCTCTGTTCTACACAATTTTCATGAAACTCAGTCAATCATGTCACTGTCCTGCATATTCATGATCAGCAACAGGACATCCAAAGTTTCTCCAGTACCATCTGGTCATGGGAATTTCAAAAATTTCATGGTATTTATCTAGCAATTTTTCAAGGATGAATTTGGCAGCATGTGTTTTTCAATTCATTCAGGGACCATTAAGTGTTTTGGAAGTTCATTTCAAAGAAAGTTCTGGAGAAATCTCACAGGCAAGGTTTCCCAAAGATTGGCCAAAAGGTCACATAAATCCAGGCCCATTGAGGTCTACAATGTGAGGTCCATGTGTGTTATGACTCTCAACTAAGCTTGCCAATTCTTTCAGAATAAAATCATGTGATATCCAGCCTGAGATTCCCAGTGATCTCTGGAAAGCCACCCTGGGCCTAGATGTCAGTTTCCAAGGGTGACTCTCATACTTGGCTTCCTAAAATCCCAACCCAATTCATGGCAATACTTCTCTAAGTTCTATTCCTGTACTCAGTCTCTAAGGGGAATCACGCCACAGTTCAAACCCAGGTGGACTCATTCCTGTATTATAAGACCATCCATTCCAACTGCCACAAAAATGACCACAATTAAAACCAAAACACTCCCACATGGCCCTCATCTTCTTCCATATAGACACTCATCATATCCTCTGGCTGGAGATTTACGTGAGGAATGCAGCCCAAGACAGTGTCCAGAATACGCTCCCTTGCTCCTCGTTTACCTAAATTCTGAGTGACCTGGACACCCTTCCTTTGAACCAGGAGTGATCAAATAGGACTGCCATTAATACTTATCCACTTCTCAAATTTGAGACATACTGACTGTTGGGTTTAGATTCTTTATGTTAATTGGAGTCATGAGAAAATCCAAGCACCTATGTGCTAGCCTCTGCAGGGATTTGAAGAACTCATTTGACCTAAAGGATCCCTATTCTCACTTGATTGATGTCAGAAACCTTACAGAGGAAGGCGAAAGACTTATCCACAATGACTGCTCTTTTTGTCATTTTGGTTTTGGATGCACACATGGGATCTTTCTTTAGATCCATCAGTTGCTGAAAATCTAAGCCACAGCCTAACACAGGGCCAAGACGCTGATTCAGACAAATCCCTTTGCAGAGCAATTAAGCAAAGAGCCACAGGTGATGCCCATTCTTTTTATTTGAAAAAGGTTTTCTTCAGACTTCACAAAGCGTTGGCCTGAGGCAAAGACCATCCTGACATTTAGGGCAATAGAACAATAGGTAAGAAAAGGCGCAAAGCATTGTTTCCACAATGAGACATTAAAGGTCAAACTGGTATGTGAGTTTTCTGAGATGCTCGCCATTCACTTCAGCTATTCAGTACATGGCCATGTCACAGAGCTTGGAGGTGGTACATATCTTGGATACAAAGCCATGAGCCTATTATGGATAGTGGCCAGATTTCAGGAAGAAAACAGGAACTTAGGAAGATCGTAGGTGTTGCCCATCAATATGGCAAGCCGCATTTCATTTACAAATTGGGCAGGATGAATGCTGGTAAGCTTTCCAATAGACAGGACACATCAATTGATGCATTCTCTTTTCTAAAATCAATAAGCATGGACACAGTGGGATACAGAGACACAGAAACACTCGCATTGTCAAACGACTTACTAGAAACAATTCAGTCCAAACCAAACAAACATCATTTGTACCTATTCTCAGAACAAGAGCCAAATCCACAAACACACACCCACACCCACAAAGGCACCTCTTTCCCCCAAGTAGGTTGTGACTATTTGGAGTGTCCTCTGACTGTGGGACATTCTGGTTCCCCCGAAATGGCCTGTCCTGTCTCTGATCTTGTGTCCTTTTCCAACTCTCTGAAGTTGTCAGGAGCCAGTGGTGAGCCACTACCTGCTTTCTCATAAAAGGCCCGTCTTCAGAGATTTTCTGCCATTTGGCCATCCTAACATCAGTAGGTACCAAGACAGATTGACTCTGCCCTCGGGAAATCCAAAAAGTGAAACCACTGCGACTGGGACTAGGACTGGCACTGTTTGACTGGCTTCCTGGATCACAAGTTCAGAGAGTTCCATCACCAAGGAAGTGAGGTGAGGTCACTTCCGTCAGAAACTGAATGAACTCACTGCCTTGTCAACCACTTTATCCTAAGAGTTGCTTCCAAGCTTCCCATGAGATGGAGGCTGCCCCTGCTTCCTGTGACACTTTCACAAGTTAGAATGGTATATCAACCATAGGCACCCAGTAACAGCTCTCCACACTGGTCTCATTTGGTCCATCTTCTCTACATTAAGAATAGAGAGGCTGATTCAGACACAACCCTTCACCCTGACCAGGTTGTTTTCAATGGAAAATGACTTTTGCTCTCTCAGGTCCTTCAGAGGTGCCTACATCTTCTCCAGGGATTATGTCTGCATGGACCTTTGAGGTTCTCAGCAGGTGGAAGATCCACTACATTCCTGTATTATAAGACCAACTCTGTCCCTGCTCTTCTGTAAAGTTTGATTGAGGTAAGAGTGTATGTTTAGGGTTAATAACATGTTTGATTTCGGTTAGGAATCATTCTGCTGAATGAATAATGGTATTGGGAACCTTCAATATGTATAAAAATATAGAGGTAAAATATATGTATAAAAACAGAAATCTAACTAACATTTGAAACCCAGAACGGCACTGGGGCCTTGATTGGGATATTTAGCTTTGAATAAATCGATATACAATGGCATAGGACCTTGTACCTTGGATAATAGAATGTAGAAGAGAACATCCAGTCAAAAAGGATAGTCGGTAGTGAAAGGTTAATAAAATAGGTACTTGTCACTTCCTGTTTTTCCTTATGCTTAACAAAACACTGTTGAAATATTGAGAACTGTTTGCTCATCTTGTTCCCAGAATGTGCTGTTTCCAACTGCCAAAGTGTAGAATGTACTCCCTCACCCAGTTGCACGCAAACCGACCACTCGCCAAGACCCATCAGTAAACTTCCCTCCCTGCCCTCTCCAAGGAAAGTATATATGTTCTGCTTAAACTGCTCTCAGGGCTCTCTGCTCTATTCAAGTGAGCTCTGAGCCCCAGCATGCTGGACCCCCAATAAACCCTTTGCTGTTGGATAAGACAGTCTCTTGGTGGTCTCTTCCTTCAATGCTCGCCCGACCTTTACATATGGAGATTCCACCGAGTTCTGGCAGCGGCAGACAAGAGACCCTAACGGGCTCCTCTTGGGTTTAGCAAGGCTCCTCTTTCTGGTTTCAGTGTTAATCTTAGGGCTTGGAAAAATGGCTGTCAATGAAGAGCGTGAGCTCTCTCCAATGGTGGCTGACAGACATGTCACAGAGCCACAGGCCACGTCCCTGGGGGACGCCCCAAAGGACTCGGAAAATCGAGGAACAATAGTCTTCTCGACTCAGTGATATTTTGTATCGGATTCGGTATTGCCAGCCCATTGGGTTTTGCTGGCTACTCAGTGCTGGTCTCTGTTTTGGATGTCCATTGAATGTCTTTATTGACTTGTTTTGTCTGTGTCATCTGTCCTTGCATTCACTCTTTGTGTATCTTTCATTATGGGACACAGTACTTCAATACCCATGTCCCTGACCCTTGATCACTGGACCAAATTTCACTTAAGGGCTCAGAATCTTTCCTTTTTCAGTGAAACGCTGGACCTGCCAGACTCTCTGTGCCTCAGAATGGCCCACCTTTGGACTTAGATGGCCTCTAGAAGGATCTTTCTGCTTCCCACTAATTTAATAAGCCAGAGATATTGTCTTTCAACTGGGCACACATAGCCATCCGGATGAACAGCCATATATCTTAACTTGTCAGGACCTCTGCAAATCACCTCCTCCATGGGTGAAGCATTTTCTTGCCCGTGCCCCCACTCCTACTCCTTCGCCCACGATCTCTCAAACCCTCTTCTCCTCCTCCTCCTCCACCCTCTGTTCTCCCTGAGTCACAAGATTTGACTCTACTGGACTCTCCTCCCCTCCTTATTCCCTGCCCTCGTCCCCCAACCACAAACACCCTCTAAGTGATTCCCCTGCAGCTGACTCAGCCTCTCCACCGTTGGACGAAGCCAAGCTAGCCCAGCGCCCTCCAGATAACTCATCCGCGGCACACACAGCCCCTCCTCCCCAGGAGGAAGCTGGCCTGGCTAAGGGAACTCGCTGGCGGCGAATGTTTGAAAACCCTGGAACTCCTGTGATGATCCCCCTATGTCCCTACGGGCCAATGATTGACAAAGGCAATGGGGGGAAAATGCAAGCCTACCAATATTGGCGTTTCTCCTCTTCAGACCTATATAACTGGAAAAATAACAATCCCCATTTTTTCGAGGATTCTACCCGGCTCACATGTCTGGTTGAGTCATTGATTTTTTTCAGAGCCGCCTACTTGGGATGACTTTCAACAACTCCTAGGGACTCTCTTTATGACAGAGGAACAAAAGAGAATCCTCATGGAAGCTAGAAAAAAAAATCCTAAGACCAGATGGGAGACTGACATATCTTCCCAACATAATCAAAGCCGGCTTTCCCTAGAATCAACCCAACTGGTTCCCCAAAACTTTGAAGGTAGAAAGCATCTGTCCACTTCTCACCGGGTTCTAATAGTGGGCATCCGAGCGGCCACTAGGTGACCAACTAATTTGGCCAAGGTAATAGAGATTATTCAAGGGCCTGATAAATCTGCCTCTATGTTTCTAGAGAGAATTATGGAGGCATAGGATATATACTCCTTTCAATACTCATGCAGAGGATCAAAAGGCATCTGTCACAATGGCCTTTATTGGGCATGCTGCCCTGGATATTTAAAGAAAGTTACAATGCTTAGATGGATTACAAGATATGACTTTGAGAGATTTAGTCAGAGAAGCCGAGAAAGTATACTATAAAAGAGAAACTGAGGAAGAGAAGGGAGCAAAGGGAGGATAAAAGAAACAAAAGACAGACTAATGAGTTGACTAAGGTCCCGGTCACAACAACCAAAGGGCCAGAAAATAAGAAACAGGGAGACAGGAAGGGATACCTGGTCCCACGCCAGAGGCCCCCCTGACCTCAGATCAATGTGCCTACTGTAAAGAAAGAGGACACTGGGTTCAAGAGTGCCCTAGAAAAAGACAGCCACGGGAGGCAGCCATTCTGACTCTTGAGGATGACTACAAAAGTTGGGGCTCAGATCCCCTCCCCAAACTCAGCGTAACTTTTGAAGTGGAGGGGACCCCAGTGAACTTTGAAGTGGATACAGGGGCAATAAACTCAGCCCTTAAGACCCCATTAGGCCCTCTATCAAATAAAAGGTCTCTAGGTCAAGGGGCTAATGGCTGTAAATGTCGGGCTTGGACAACTAAGAGGACCATGGACCTGGGGAAAGAAAAAATCCATCACTTTTTTTTAGAAATCCCTGAATGCCTGGCCCCATTGATGGGCAGAGGTCTGCTCACCAAGCTCCGGACCAAAATAAGTTTTAACCCTGAAGGCCCCCAAGTGGAATTTCTAAATCTTCCAGTAAAAACTCCTACAGTCATGGCTCTAACTATGTCAGTAGAAAATGCATATCAACTCACTCACCTTGGTTCAAAGAAACTGCAGGTATTTCTGAAGTATCAAAAACAGAGTTTTCCACTAACAGACTCACAGCAAAATGAAATAACTGAATGGGTATAAAAACCCTGTTGCTTCCATCAATTGCTTAATGCTTACCCTTTCAAGCTTCCTGCAGGAAAGCACCTACGAGGAACCAGACCAGGACAATTCTGGGAAGTGGACTTTACTGAAATTAAGCCAGCAAGGTATGGACATAAATATCTCCTAGTCTTTGTAGATACATTTTCAGAATGGATTGAAGCCCTCCCCACAAAAAGAAAAAAGAAGAAAAGAAACAGCGCAAATGATGCTCAAGAAGATAGTGGAAGATATTTTTCCAAGATACGTCCTGCCTAAGGTAACAGGGTCTGATAATGCACAGGGGTTCATGGCCCAGGTAAGTCAGGGGTGAGCCAGGAACCTGGGGGTTTATTGGAAGTTATATTGTGCTTATAGACCCCAGAGTTGAGGACAGGACAGGGTGAAAGAATGAATAGAACCATTAAAGAGACCTTAACAAAATTCAGCTTAGCGACCAGCATAAAAGATTGGACTATGCTCCTGCCTTATGCAAATTTTCATGCAAGAAATACTCCCTCTGTTTCTTGAGTAACCTCACCCCCTGTGAAATTCTCTATGGGGCCCCTCCACCAGTAAGGGACCTAACTCCAACTCTAAGACCTAACGATCCCTTCCACACCCCCTTTCTTGACAGACTTAAAGCTCTTGAAAGAACTTAGCGATACCTATAAAAACAGCTTGCCACTGCCTACCAAACTGGGGATGAGGGGACTCCACATCAAAATCAATTAAGAGACTTCATCTATGTAAGACACCATCAGGTGTCATCCCTGGAACCCCGCTGGAAAGGACCATACCAGGTGCTACTTATAACACGTACAGTGGTAAAGGTAGACGGAATCACTTCCTGAATCCATGCCTCTCATCTCAACACTGCGCCCTGTCCAGACTCTTTCTGCAAACTGTAAAAGACTAGTAACACTTTCAAATTGCGTATTCGCCATGTGGATAAGGCTATAGACTGACCCCTTGGCCACAAATAGTCCTAACCCTCATCAGCCCGTTCAGCAGCGATGGCTGATCACAAATCCTACTGGAAAAAAAGTATAATCTAACTTGCATACAGCCATCTTAGGGACCTGGTGGCCATCTCTCCACCCAGACATTTGTCAGTTGGCTATAGGCCTTTCCTATTGGGATATCCCTGATGAAGAGGATCCCACTAAAATACCATTAAATACCCTCCATACCATAGGTAATGGAAACAAACATTATTGATGTGGGGACACGCGAGCCAGATGCAGGTTGGCTACCCTGGATTAATATGTTTGCCTGTCAGACTATCAAAGCCACAAACAGTCACGGCTGTGTGGGGGAAAAGCCGACTTTTTCTGTAAGTCATGGGGATGTGAGCATACAGGGGCTGCCTGATGGAACCCAAACTCCTCATCTAATTCAGTACAGAGCATTGGCCATACTACCAATTAGATAACCAAAACCGATGACCCCCAGAGGGGTCTCTAGATCCTCAAATTCTTTGTGACCTTTTTTTTTTAAAGATAGAGTGAGAGAGAGAGACAGAGAGAATTTTTAATATTTATATTTTAGTTTTTGGCCGACACGAATCTTTGTATGTGATTCTAAAGATCAAACCCGGGCCACACGCATGCCAGGCGAGCGCGCTACCGGTTGAGCCACATCCCCAGCCCCGCATGACCTTTTTCACTTCTGAAAGTGCTCAAAAGGGTGAAAGGAGGTTTCCCTATGGGCAGGAATTTTCAATCCTTCGCTCACATCATGAACTATGCTTATACAATAGATCCTCACCTTCAGCCTTCTGCTCCAGAGTCTCTGCTGTCACTCCCACCTCAGCAACCAGATTTCTCCCCTCCAATTATTAGATCAAAAACCCAAACCTCCGCTGGTTTTCAGACCATTGCCCCCTTGCTGAGGTAGCAGGTACTGAGGTACCCCTCCACCCACTCACTCCTCTCTTCTCCTGTCAGTGCCTACACCGGGTCCCACCAGGTCCTCTTACCAGCTAACCCAAAGCTAAAACCACCTGAGGAGAGCCCTCAGACCCCTATACAAGATGTAATGAAAATGGCCTTTAATGTTGCTTGTCATCACTGAAAAGGGTTTACTAAGAATTTAAAGTCCCTCACATGCATTTTGGGATACTCACTCTTGTCTTCCCCTCTGCTCTACCTGTTCTACTGCTCAAGTTTTTGTTGCTAGGAAAATCCCAAACCCCTTTTCCATTATTCTTTTACATCTCTCCTTCCTCATTCTCAGATCCTCGGAGCTGCTGTCAGCCCCACCTTTCCTGTCTTCCCCTTCTGTACCAGGCCCACAGAAAAGTCTTAATTGACTTTCTACAGAAGTCTTCACCATGGATGACTTTAGGACTTTCAGCAAAAGAGTCCCTATAAAAGAGTTCAATGTAGATAAACTTCCTCTTTTATTGTTGCCTTGTTCTACTTGGCCACTGGCTAAAAAAATCAGCACTCTTATGCTAGACACCCCCTTACTTGTTTTCCACAAAATATGTGAACAAGACCTCTGCCCATGAGCTGGGGCTTTACTGAGATGGCTACATTTCTAAGATAAAGAAGTTACCAACTGGGCTCCATGGTAACACCTGGCAGGGGGCAAAAATAAGAAAGGTAAGAAAAAGCTCTCCCCCTTCCACGTGTCCTTGAAAAGTTAACTTACCCAGAACAGAGGAAAAAACAGAAACAAAAACTGGTTTTTTGAACATCTGCAGACTGTGAACTTCTGAGCCCCTTCCATGTTGGGTACAAAATTCTGAAATTACCTAAACTTGAGTTTCAGGGGATTAATTGATTACAACAGAAGCAATGCCCTCTAAATCTGGTTGCAACCAAATAGGATGGTTTCCCTGTCTTCGGTGCTATCTTAGGAGCCTTACCTACAACAGCCTAATTCTATATAATTAAACATTGTTTATGTTTTAAAGAAATGGACAACAGATGTGATTAATTGTGTAATGGTGCAGATGTTTCCCAGAGTGCTCTAACATGATGCAGATTCATTTGAAGATCAAATAGGGGGGCATACAACAAATTTCCACTGGGAACATATATCCCTCACTTTAGCCATCCTATTAGGAATAGGAGTTGCTGCAGGGTTGGGCACAGGAACCACTGCACTGGTCCATGGGACACAACAAATGACCCAATTTGAAGCAGCAATAGACCAAAACAAAGATATTAGATACCTCCATCAGAGCTTTGCATGAATCTTTAACCTCTCTCTCTGAAGTTGTTTTACAGAACAGGCGAGTGACACAAAACACACACACACAGAAAAAAATAGCAATATATATGTCAATAAAAATTCATCATAAAAATTTATATTATCCACAGATCCAAAAATATTCATTTTACTGAACATGGATTTATGCATAATGTTGTTCAACTAGGAAGCTCACCCATAGGTTGAATATTCAGTTCCAACACGGTTTAGTAGGAGTGATCTCTTCTCACAATTTGTACCTGCCAAGTCATCCACCTCACAAGAATGTATTTGTGGTACCACGTAGGATTCTTTATATGCATATAAAAATACATGTGCTGAATAGGCTACAGAGAAAGGGAGACAGGAATTCACATATTTGTTTACTTTAAAAAAACATGGAGAACTATTTCAATAAAAAATTGACTAGATTTAACTCCTACTCTGTATCATGCATAGGCAAGTCCAAATATACACCGTGCCTCCTCTGAACTGCTTGTATTTCTATTCTGTTTGGGTTATATTTCTTCATCCTATTAGGATTAGTAGTCAGAGTCTGGTCGGGTATGTATCAGTGTCAGGGATTCAGTATTTCGAATGGAAAATAGGAAATTGAATCCAATGTGTATGCAAATATATGCTACACAAAAATCTTCCCACTCTCATCCAGAACAATGCTTTAATATTACCTTCGCCTCAAGTGAGACACAATTAGAGGAGAAGAGTTAGAAAATCTGTGAATACCTATCTGGAATGGAAAATGCTCCAGATTTCACATCTTTGATGGAGGTAGAGGATTTTCTAAAAGTAAGGCACGGGGTAAACACTCCACAAACATGGAGCTCTGCTGGCCTAAAGACTTTTTGAGAATCTGATTCTGAGGTCGGGCAATTGAAATATAGGTTGTTGTCAGGAGCTTTAGCTTCTTTTGTAGTGAGACCATCAAAGCTGGGTCTCCATCTCTTTGACCTGAAGAACCTGGTTTCTTATTTTCCAATGAACATGAGGCAGCAGGCCTGAATCATCTCTTTGTAGGTAAACTCTGACCACTGGTGACTTAGTGTCTCTCTGAGTGAACTGTGAAGCCATTTGGTCCTCCTCCACTTTTTGTGGTGTTGTTCCTGCTGCACTGGGAGTTTGATATTTGCTTCATGAAATACAAAGATTCCAACTGGGACACAGTGCTGGAGGGAGTTCTGTCACGTGTGGTGGGTCAGGGTCTGCAAGAGAATGCACCAACCAGGCTTCTATCCCTCATAGCTTGCCCCATTGCCCCCTTGTCCATATCAACCTGATTCTGAACATTGCCCTGAAACCTCTCCATATAACAAGATGACATTACATATAAGGATCTGCTGGCTGCACCATGTCAGTCACAAGCCATTTGGAATCCAATGGTAGATCCTCATGGCCCTACCACGGATATTTTAACACACACCTGCCCACCACTGTTCTAGGCCCACTACTCAGCAGACTCCAAAGTACTGGCATCTCTGTTCTACACCATTTTCATGAAACCCAGTCAATCAGGCACTGTCTTGTATACTCATGATCAGCAACAGGACATTCAAAGGTTCTCCAGTGCCACCTGGTCATGGGAATTTCAATAATTACATGGTGTTCTTCTAGTCATTTTTTAAGGATGAAGTTGGAGGCACTGTGGGTTTCACTTCATTCAAGAACCATTAAATGTTGAGGAAGCTCATTTCAATGAAAGTTCTGGAGAACTCTTACAGGCAAGGCTTACCAAAGAGAGGCCAAAAGATCACATGAAGCCAGGCCAATTGAGGTCTACAATGTTAGGTCTATGTGTGTTTTGACTCTCAACTATGGCTGCCAAGTCTTTCACAATAAAATCATATGATATATTGGCTGATATTCCCAGTGCTCTGTGGAAAGCCACCCTGAGCCCATGTCTCAGTTTCCAAGGGCGACTCTCATGCGTGGCCTCCTGAAGTCCCATCACAATTCATGGAAATACTTCTCTGAGGTCAGTTCCACAACACAGTCACTAAGGGGAATCACACCAGAGTTCAAGCCCAGGTGGACCCAGACCTTTCTTCCAACCGCCACACAAATGACCACAATTAAAATCAAAACTCTCCCACATGGCCCTTATCTTCTTCCATATAGCCACTCTGGTAACCTCTGGCTGGAGGATTCCATGAGGTCTCAGCCAAAGAGAGTGTCCAAAATAGGCTCCCTTTCTCCTATTTTGCCTAAAGTCAGAGTGGCCTGGACACCCTTTCCATGAACCAGGAGTGATCAATTAAGCCTCCCATTAATACTCCTCTGTTTCTCCAATTTGAGGCCTACTTACATTCAGGTATAGATTCTTTATGTGATTTGAAGTCATGCGAAAACCCAAGCACCTCTGCAGGGCTTTGAAGAACTCGTTTGACCCAAAGAATACCTATTCTCACTTGATGGAGGTCAGGAACCTAACAGAGGAAGGCGAGAGACTTCATCCACAATGACTGATCTTTTGGCAATTATGGTTTTGGATGCAGACATGGGATCATTCTTTAGATCCATCAGGTGCTGAGAATCAAAGTCACAGCCACATACAAGGCCAAGAGGCTAAATCAGACACATCCCTTTCCAAAGCAATTAAGCAAAGAGCCACAGGTGATGCCCATTCATTTCCATTTGAAAACTGTATTCTTCAGGCTTCACAAAGGGGTGGCCTGAATCAAAGTCCTTCCTGACATTCTGGGCAACAGAACAATAGGTAAGCAAAAGGCCCAAAGCAGGGTATATCCACTGAGACTTTCCTGGTCACACTGATATCTGAGTTTTTTGAGATGCTGGCCATTCCCTTCAGCTATCCTGTACATGGCCATGTCAAAGACTTTGGAGGTGGTACATATCGTGGACACAAAACCATGAGCCAATTCTGGAGAGTGGCCAGAATTCAGGAAGAAAACAGCGACTTAGGAAGGTAGTAGGTATTGCCCATCCATAAGGCAAGCTGCACTCCATTCATAAATTGGGCAGGATGAATACTGGGAAGCTTTCTACTAGACAGGACACATCCATTATTGCATTCTCTTTTCTCATGTCTACAACAGTGGACACAGTGGGATACACAGACATAGAAACACTCATCTTGTCAAACGACTTACTAGAAACAGTTCACTTCAAACCAAACAAACCACCTTTCCTACCTATTATCAGAACATGAGACAAAACCACAAACCCACACTCACAAAGGCACCTCCTTCCTTCAAGTATGTGTGTGTCTCTCCAGAGTTTACTCTGAGAGGTGGGCCATACTATGTTCCCCCGAAATGGCCTGTCCTTTCTCAGATCTGGTTTCCTTGGCCAACTCTGTGAAGTTGTCAGGAAAAAGTGATGAGCCACTACCTACTTTCTCAGGAAAAGTCCCTCTTCAGAGCTCTCCTGGCATTTGGCCATACTCAACTCAGATGGTACCGAGAAAGACTGACTCTGTCCTTGGAAAATCCAAACAACTGAGCCCACTGGGACTGGGACTGGGATTGCCTCTCGGTGTCTGGCTTCTTGGATAGCATTTTCAGAGAGTTCCATCACCAACTAAATGAGGTATGTCACATTCTTTGGAACTGAATGAGGCCACTGCCTTGGCAACCCCTTTGTCCTAACAGTTGCTTCCAAGGGTCCCATGAGATGGAAGCTGCCCCTACTTCCTGTGACACTTTCACAAGTTAGAATGGTATATCATCCATAGGCACCCGGGAACAGTTCTCCACACAGGCCTGGTTTGGTCCATCTTCTCTTCAATTAGGAGAGAGAGGCTGATTCAGACTCATCCCTTCATCCTGACCAGGTTGTTTGCCATGGAAGATGACTTTTGCTCTCTCAGGTCCTTCATACCTCCCTACAACTTCTCCAGGTATCATTTCTGCATTCACCTTTGAGGTTTTCAGCAGGTGGAAGGTCCCCTACTTTCCTGTATTTTAAGAACAACTCTGTCCTTGCTCTTCTGTAAATTGAGATTGAGGGAACAGTGTATGTTTAGGATTAATAACAGGTTCGATTTGGGTTAGGAATCATTCTGTGTGATGAATAATGGTATTGGGAACCTGCGATATTTACAAAAACATAGAGGTGAAATATAAGTATGGAAACAGAAATCTAGGTATGATTTTAAGCCCAGAATGGCATTGAGCCATTGGTTGGGATACTTAGCTTTGAATTATGTTCTGTAACCATGGCTCAGATAATTCGATATACAATGTCACAGGACCTTGTACCTGGGTAGATTGAATGTAGAAGAGAACATCTAGTCAAAAAGCGATAGTAGGTAGGATTAGGAAGATAGTCAGTAGGTTTAGGAAGAAGAGTGAGTATAGAATTTGGACCAAAAGTTCTTTAGCAATAGGGTTTCGGTTAGAGAGTGAATGAAAATGTCAGCATATGTGAAGAGTCAGTCACAATGATGAACTGGGGAAAATATGTAGAAAATCAGGCATCAATAGAGACAATATGAAATCAGGCAAAGTATAAAGTGAGTGATAGGATTAGACATTTTCAAGAGGGTTGAGTTTGAATATATAAGCATTGGAAGAAACAAATATGATGTCACCAATAGGATTGACATTTGAGAGCATTAGGCAACCTGGACATGGATTTTTTTAGTTATCCATGTTCACTTTTCTTTTACGCTTTGGTACAATCATAAGTGTGACCATTACATTTTTTGTTCAGAATTTTACTGTGATAAAATGTATATGTGGATCAGGTGACATGAGTATTTCTTCCACCATTTCTGGGAGCAATATTTTGAAGACATATACAGTAGTGTTAGGGGTACAAAGAGGTGTACCCTGTGTCTATGAATATAGAGATAATGCATGAGTAGACCATCCTGTGAATAAATAATATAACTGGTTCCACTTTAAATAATGGAATTGACATCTGAAACTATACAGGAAATCTTATGTTGATATACAATCATTTATTCCAACCAGTTATACATCTAATGGAAATATTAGGATTATGGTTTATCATGAAGGGTGTTTGAGTTTTGCTTCATAAGTGATTATAAAAAATGAAAATATTGTGATTGGAAAAAAGTCTTATGAAAAGACCATTCAAGAAACATGGAGGAATACATGTGTTCTGAAGCAGGAAGTGATTGATCATGAAAAAAATGCCTATATGTTTTCTAACTTTTGGATGAAATATATATCCTATGATGTGCATAAACTGAAGAAATAGTAATGTACCAGTGTTGAATAAAAATGAACCGCAAAATACACATCATGTCCCCTAAGAATCTACTTGCATTGATGTTAACTGGGACAGTAACTGTAGAAATATTAGAGTTTGTATGCGCCATTCACTGAAGTTAGTTTCAGTACTAGGAAACAAATATGTATTTCAGGTGAATGATTATTTCTGAGAATGATCTTGTGGAAAGTTTGTTATAAATCCACATATATGAATATGAATGAATTTAGCGAGTGTATAATAAGACACATATATTTCATATATACACACTCACACGCACAGACATTAAAAAGTAACAATATAGGAGATCCAACATGGCGGCGGGCATGGAGAAATCAAGTCTCTGACCTCTTATGCACGGGCATAGGGAGTCGTAAACTGTCTAAATGCTATTTGCTCAGAATCACTAGGCAATGCTGACCTGACGTCGATCTGGGGCGAACAGTCTGGGACCTTCAGAACACACACAGAGCCCAGATCAGCTGCATACAAGCTCAGATTTGCCTGCTTCTCGTGACTCAGAACTAACGTTCCCGCTGAAATAACTGGTCGGCCCTTCTGAATTTACAGAGTTAAAAGCAAACTGAGCCTTCATAGCCAGTGGCCACTGGATTGAAATGGGGCTTGGGAGAGACAGTTAAAACCAACCTTTGCATTGGTCACCTGGCAAAAGGAATGAACGGTCACCATTTGCATGGGATAACACCATGGCAGAGAACTGACGTCATGGGCAGAGGAGATAACTTTATTGAAATCAGCACGACAGGTGTGTAATCCCCTATCCATCTCTCTCCACACAGCTGGGAAACCTTAAGGGCCCCTCACAGCTCTCCCTTAAGGGACCCTCCCAGCTCTCCCATGAGCAAGACAGCCAGACCAAGGGAATCAGGTGTGGTGCGGGACTCGCGGCGTGGAATTCCCAGCTACCGCTCCCACCAGTGCTGACAACCAGCACCAGCTAATGGGGGCATGGCTACCAGAGGGTAAGCAAATTTGCTGGGGGCTGTCAGCCCAAAGCTCTACAAACTTAGGGTCTGAGGAGGGCAAACAGGGAGAGTGTGCCAGGCGTTCATGAAAACAGGGCTACCAGGAGCAGAGACCTGACATGTAGCCAGTATTTTGGTGAGTGTCACAGTTGAGTGGAGCCTGGCTTGAGGAAACACAAGAGAAGGCCCTAGGTACTCAGGATTAGAGACCCACCCAATCTGGAAGGAAGAGCTGCTGCACAGTGATTGGTTCCCACCTATTGAGAGGAGATGCTTGGCCCAGTGAGTACAGCTCCAACTACTGAAAGAAAAGTTAATTGAAGTCTATGACTTCATGTATTTTTATTATTATTTTATTTTTAGTTTTTTTTCTTTTTCTTTCATTTTCATTTTTTTGTTGTTGTTCTTCAACTTATTTTAATGTTTTTATTTTTTTAATTTTATTATTATTATTATTATTTTAAATTTTAATTTTCATTTTTTAAATTATCATTATTATTTTAAAAAATTATTTTTTCTTTATTTTCTATTGTTTTCTTTTGTCTTTTTATTTCTTTTCAATTTTCTTATTCCCTCTTCCTTGAATTCTACCTACTTATTCTCATTCTCTTTAGTGACTTCTTCCCATCCCTTCTGATATCTTTCCTCCCAAGCTTCAAATAAATTTATAAGAGTAAGCAGTATCTCAGCACTCAAACAGAACAAGAAGTAACATGAGCAGCATAAAAAGGCAAGAAAGAAAAGGAGTACAAACAATGAAGGACAACCTAAATTTTCAGGAGGACCTAGAATCATCAGAAAAATGGTCATATAAAGAACTCAAAGAATACCTTAGAGAGATGGAATGGAACCTTAAAGAGGATACGAGACAGCAAATCCATACAGTGAAAGAACACATTGAAAATGAATTACATAAACAGATAAAAGAAGAAGTTAAGCATCTTTATCAGGGATAGAGATTATAAAAAAATCAAACAATAATTCCAGAAATGAAGGAAACGATAAACCAAATTAAAAACTCAATTGAGAGTATCACTAACAGAGTGTAGCAAGTAGAATACAGAATGTCACATAATGAAGACAAAATATATCATCTTGAAAAGAGTCTAGCCAACACAGAAAGGCTGGTAAAAAATCACGAGAAAAACATCCAAGAGATATGGGATAACATAAAAAAAACAACTGATGAGTCATCTGGATAGAGGAAGGTAGAGAGATTCAAACCATGGGAATGAGTAACCTGTTGAATAAAATAATTACAGAAAATTTTCCAGAAATAAAAAAGGAAACGAATATACAAATTGTAGATGCTTACAGGACACAGAGCACAAAAAATCACAGTAGACCAAAGCCAAGACACATTGTTATGAAGATATCCAATATACAGAACAAAGAGAAAATACTAAAAGCTTAAAGAGAAAAGATGCAGATTACATTCAGGGGTAAACCAAAAATGTTAACAACGGATTTTTCATCACAGACACTGAAAGTGAGAAGATCCTGGAACAATGTATTTCAAACACTGAAAGACAATGGATGCCAACCAAGAATTCTGTATCCAGCATAATTAAGCTTCAGGTACGACAACAAAATAAAAATCTTTCATGATAAACAAAAGCTAAAAAAATTTTCAGTCAGAAAACCAGCATTGCAAAGTGTATTGAGCAAAACACTACATGAGGAAAAAATAAAAAACAACAACCAAAACCATCAGTGGGAAGTGCCTCAGTAATGACAGAGGGCGCGGGAAAAGCTAATCATGGAGAAACAAACTAAATAAAAAAAAAAAGAAAGATAAATATTCAAACATGGCTGGCAGTACAAACCATATATCAATTGTAACTCTAAACACTAATGGCTTAAACTCTCCAATAAAGCAACATACTCTTGTAGCTTGGATTCAAAAAACAAATCCAACAGTATGTTGCCTCCAGCAGACACATCTGAATGGAAAAGACATACAAAGGCTGAAGGTGAAAGGTTGGGAAAAAATATACCATGCACACGGTTCTCATAAGCAAGCAGGGGTGGCCATCCTCATATCGAATAAAATTGACTTCAAGACTAATTTAATCAAAAGGGATAAGGAAGGACATTATATACTGTTAAAAGGAACCATTCACAAACAAGACATAAAAATTATCAATATTTACGCACCCTTTAATGGTGCTGCGACGTTCATAAAAAAATTTCTCCTCAAGTTCAAGAATCAAATAGACCACAACACAATAATTATGGGTGACTTCAACACCCCTCTCTCATAATTGGACAGATCCTCCAAACAAAAGTTGAATAAAGAAACTATAAAACTCAATATCACAATCAATAACCTAGACTTAACTGACATACATAGAATATATCAACCATCATCAAGTGGATATACTTTTTTCTCAGCAGCACATGGATCCTTCTCAAAAATAGACTATATATTATGCCATAGGGCAACCCTCAGGAAATATAAAGAGGTGGACTTAATACCATGAATTTTATCTGATCATAATGGAATGAAACTGTAAATCAATGAAAAAGAAGAAAGGAAAATTCCTACATCACATGGAAAATGAACAATATGTTACTGAATGATCAATGGGTTACAGAAGACATAAATGAGGAAATCAAAAAATTCTTAGAGATAAATGAAAATACAGACACAACATATCGAAATCTATGGGACACAATGAAAGCAGTTTTAACAGGGAAATTCATCACATGGACGTCATTCCTCAAAAAAAGGAAAGAACAACAAATAGATGAGCTAACACTTCATTTCAAAGCCCTAGAAAAGGAAGAGCAAAACAACAGCAAATAATTAAGAAATAATTAAGAAATAATTAAAATCAGAGCGGAAAACAACAAAATTGAAACAAAAGAAATTATTGAAAAAATTAACAAAAGTAAAGCTTGGTTCTTCGAAAAATAAATAAGATCGATAGACCCTTAGCATCCCTTTATGTTCAAAACATTAGAAAAACTAGGGATAACAGGAACTTACCTCAACATTGTAAAAGCTATCTATGTTAAGCCTCAGGCTAGCATCATTCTGAATGGAAAAAAATTGAAGCATTCCCTCTAATATCTGGAACAAGACAGGGATGTCCTCTACCACCACTTCTATTCAATATAGTTCTCAAAACACTGGCCAGAGCAATTAGACAGATGAAAGAAATTAAAGGCATAAAAATAGGAAAAGAATAACTTAAATTATCACTATTTGCAGCTGACATGATTCTATATATAGAAGACCCAAAGGGGTCTACAAGAAAACTACTAGAACTAATAAATGATTTCAGCAATGTGGCAGGATATAAAATCAACATGCATAAATCAAAGGCATTTCTGTATATCAGCGACAAAACTTCTGAAAAAGAAATGAGAGAAAAAAAAACACTCCATTCACAATATCCTCAAAAAATAAAAATAAAATCTTTGGGAATCAACCTAACGAAAGAGGTGAAAGATTTATACAATGCTTACTACAGAACCCTATAAAGAGAAGTAGAATAAGATCTTAGAAGATGGAAAAATATACACTGTTCATGGATAGGGAGAACTAACATCATCAAAATGGTGATATTACCAAAAGCTCTCTATAGGTTTAACGCAATGCCAATCAAAATCCCAACGGCATTTCTTGTAGAAATAGAGAAAGCAATCATGAAATTCATATGGAAAAATAAAAGACCCAGAAAAGCAAAAGCAATTCTAACCAGGAAGTGTGAATAAGGCGGTATAGCGATACCAGATTTCAAACTAAATTTCAGAGCAATAGTAACAAAGACAGCATGGTACGGGTACCAAAACAGGCAGGTGGACCAATGGTACAGAATGTAGGAAACAGAGATTAATCCACAATGCTACAACAATCTTATATTTGATAAAGGAGTTAAAAGCATGCAATGGAGGAAGGATAGCATCTTCGACAAATGGTGCTGGGAAAACTGGAAATCCATATGTAACAAAATGAAACTGTATCCCTTTCTCTCGCATGCACAAAAGTTAACTCAAAATGGATCAAGGACCTTGATATCAAATCAGAGACATGGCATCTGATAGAAGAAAAAGTTGGCTACGATCTACATACTGTGGGGTCGGGCTCGAAATTCCTCAATAGGACACCCATAGCACAAGAGTTAATAACTTGTATCAACACATGGGACTTACTCAAAGTAAAAATTTTTTTCTCAGCATAGAAACAATAAGAGAGGTAAATAGGGAGCCTACATCCTGGGAACAAATCTTACTCCTCACACTTCAAATAGAGCCCCTAATATCCAGAGTATACAAAGAACTCAAAAAATTAGTCAATAAGATAACAAATAACCCAATCAACAAATGGGCCAAGGACCTCAACAGACACTTCTCAGAGGAGGACATATAATCAATCAACAAATACATGAAAAAATGCTCACCATCTCCAGCAGTCAGAGAAAGGTGAATCAAAACCACCCTAAGATTCCATCTCACTCCAGGAAGATTGGCAGCAATTATGAAGTCAAACAACAAGTGCTGGCGAGGATGTGGGGAAACAGATACACTTATACATTGCTGGAGGGACTGCAAATTGATGCAGCCAATTTGGAAAGCAGTATGGTGATTCCTTGGAAAGCGGGGAATGGAACCACCATTTAACCCACCTATTCCCTTTCTCGGTCAATTCCCTAAAGACCTAAAAATAGCGTGCTACAGGGACACTGCTACATCAATGTTCATAGCAGCACAATTCACAATAGCAAGACGGTGGAACCAACCTAGATGCACTTCAATAGATGAATGGATAAAAAAAATGTGGCATTTATACACAATGGAGTATTACTCTGCATTAAAAAATGACAAAATCATGGAATTTGCAAGGAAATGGATGGCACTAGAGCAGATTATGCTAAGTTAAACTAGCCAATCCCAAAAAAACAAATGCCAAATGTCTTCTTTGATATAAAGAGAGTAACTAAGAACAGAGAAGGGATGAAGAGGATGAGAAGACGATTAACATTAAAACAAGGATGAGAGGTGGGAAGGAAAGGGAGAGAGAAGAGAAATTGCATGGAAATGGAAGGAGACCCTCAGGGTTATACAAAATCACATACAAGAGGAAGTGAGAAGAAATGGAAAAATAATACAAGGGAGAGAAATTTATTACAGTAGAGAGGGTAGAGAGAGAAGAGGAGAGGAGAGGGGAGGGGAGGGGGATAGTAGAGGATAGGAAAGGCAGCAGAATACAACAGACACTAGTATGGCAATATGTGAATCAATGGATGTGTAAGTGATGCGATTCTGCAATCTGTATATGGGGTAAAAATGGGAGTTCATAACGCACTTGAATCAAAGTGAGAAATGTGATATATCAAGAACTATGTAATGTTTTGAAAAAGCATAAATAAAAATTTAAAAAAAGGAAACTAACTTTGGTGAATGATGCACGTGAATCCTAATATTTCTACAGTAACTGATCCAGTTTAATATCAATGCAAGTAGATTCCTTTGGTACATAATGTGTATTTTGACATTTATTTTTATTCAACACTGGTACATTACAATTTCATCAGTTTATGCACATTAAAGGATATATATTTCATTCACAATTTAGCAAATTTATAGGCATTTGTTTCATTTTCAATCACTTCCTGCTTCAGAACTCATGTCTTCCTCCATATTTCTTGACTGGTAATTTTATGAGACTTCTTTCCAAACACATTATTTTCAATTTCCATAATCATTTTGAAGCAAAACTCACACACACTTCATGATAAACAATAACCCTAAGATGACAATTAGATATATAACTGGTTGGAATGAATGATTGTATGTCAATATATGATTTCTTATATATATTCAGATATCAATTCAATCCATTATTTAAAGTGGAACCAGTTATATTATTTATTCACAGTATGTTCTATTCATGCATTATCTCTATATTCATAGACACAGGGTACACCACTTTGTACCCCCAATACTAATTTATATGTCTTCAAATATTGCTCACAGAAATGGTGAAAGAAATTCTCATGTCACATGATCTACATATATATTTTATCACAATTATTTTCTGGGCACAAAATGCAAAGGTCACACTTATGATTGTACCAAATCCTAAATGAAAATTGAACATGGATTACTAAAAACATCCATGTCCAGGTAGCCTAATGCTTTCAAATGTCATTTCTATTGGTGACTACATATTTGTTTCTTCCTAAGATTATGTATTCAATAACAATCCTCTTGAAAATGTCTAAACCTATCACTCACTTTATAATTGCCTGATTTTGTAATGTCTCTATTGATATTTTCTTTTCTATATTTTCCCCAGTTCATCATTGTGACTGACTCTTCGCATATGCTGACATTTACATTCACTCTATAAATGAAACCCTATTGCTAAAGAACATTTGATCCAAATTTTATACTCACTCTTTTTCCTAAACTTACGACTGTCTTCCTAATCCTACCGACTATCTCAATTTGAGTGGATGTTCTCTTCTACAATCAATCATCCAAGGTACAAGGTCCTATGCCTTTGATTATCAATTTATCTGAGACAAACGTGCAGAACACAATTAAAAGCTAAGAATCCCAATCAAGGGCCTAATGCCCTTCTGGGCTACAAATCTTACCTAGATTTCTGTTTTCATACTTATATTTCACTTCTAAAGTCTTATAAATATCGCAGGTTCCCAATACCATTATTCATCAAGCAGAATGATTCCTAACCCAAATCGAACATGTTTTTAACCCTAACCATACACTGTTCCCTCAATCTAACTTTACAGAAGAGCATGGACAGAGTTCGTCTTGCATTTCATCAATGTATGGGATCTTCCACCTTCTGAGAACCTCAAAGGTCCTTGCAGATTTGATCCTTGGAGACGATGTAGGCAGCTATGAAGGACCTGAGAGACCAAAAGTCATCTTCTATGGCAAACAACCTGGTCAGGATGAAGGGGTGTGTCTGAGTAAGCCTCTCTCTTCTTAATGTCGAGAAGATGGACCAAACCAGGCCTATGTGGAGAGCTGTTCCCGCAAACTGGTGCAGCCAATTTGGAAAGCAGTATGGAGATTCTTGGGAAATCTGGGAATGGAACCACATTTGACCCAGCTATTGCCCTTTTCGGACTATTCCCTGAAGACCTTAAAAGAGTAAACCTCAGGGATACTGCTGTTGTTCATAGCAGTACAATTCACAATTGCTACACTGTGGACCCAACCCCGATGCCCTCTAATAGATGAATGGATAACAAAAATGTGGCATTTATACACCATGGAGTATTATGCAGCACTAAAATATGACAAAATCATGGAATTTTCAGGGAAATGGATGGTACTAGAGCAGATAATGCTTAGTGAAGCTAGCCAATCCCTAAAAAACAAATACCAAATGTCTTCTTGGATATAATGAGAGCAACTAAGAACAGAACAGGGAGGAAGAGCAGGAAGAAAAGATTAACATTAAACAGAGACATGAGGTGGGAAGGAAACGAAGAGAAAAGGGAAATTGCATGATAATGGAGGGAGACCCTCATTGTTACACAAAATTACATATAAGAGGTTGTGAGGGGAATGGGAAAATAAACAAGGAGAGAAAAGAATTACAGTATATGGGGTAGAGAGAGAAGATGGGAGGGGAAGGGAGGGGGATAGTACAGTATAGGAAAGGTAGCAGAATTCAACAGTAACTAATAGGGCATTATGTAAAAATGTGAATGTGTAACCAATGTGATTCTGCAATCTATAATTGGGGTAAAAATGTGAGTTCATAACCCACTTGAATCCAATGTATGAAATATGCTATGTCAAGTGCTATGTAATGTTTTGAGCAACCAAAAAACCGAAAAAGAAAGTAGCAATATATATTCCAATCGAAATTCATCATGAAATATATAAAATCCACAGATGCAAAAATATTCATTTTACTGAACATGGATTCATGTATAATGTTATTCAACTAGGAAGCTCACCCATAGGTTGAATTTTCAGTTCCAACAGCGTTTAGGAGGAGTGATCTCTTCTCACAATTTTTATCTGCCAATTCAGCTACCTCACAAGTATGTACGTGTGATACCCAGTAGGACTCTATATGTGCATAGAAAAATACATGTGCTGAATAGGTTACAGAGAAAGGGAGACAGGATTCCCATATATGTTAACTTTAAAAACACATGTTTAATTATTTCAACAAAAAATTGACTAGATTTATAACTCCTATACTATATAATGCAAAAGGCAATTCCAACTACACACCATGCCTCCTCTCAACGGCTTGTATTTCTATTCTGTTTGGGTTATTTTTTACCATCATATTAGGATTATTAGTAAGAGTCTGGTATGGTATGGGTTAGTGTCAGGAATTCAGTATTTCAAATGGAAAATTGGAAAATGAATTCAATGTGTATGTAAATATGTGCTACACAAAAATCTTCCCACTCACATCCAGAACAATGCCTTGACATTACCTTCGCCCCAAGTTAGACACAATTAGAGTAGAAAAGTGTGAAAATCTGTGAATACATATCTGGAATGGAAAATGCTCGGGAGTTCACATACTTGGAGGTGGTAGAGGAGTTTCCAAAAGTAAGGGACAGTGTAAACACTTCACAAACATGGAGCTCTGAGAGCCTAAAAACTATTTGAAAAACTGCCTCTGAGTTTGGGCACTTGAAATATATGTTGTTGTCAGGAGATTTGGCTTCCTTTGTAGTGAGACCATCAAAGCTGGGTCTGCATCTATGTGACCTGAAGGACATGGTTTCTTATTTTCCAATGAACATGAGGCAGCAGTGCTAAATCCTCTCTTTGTAGTTAAACTGTGGTCACTGTGGGCTAAGTGTCTCCCTGTGTGGACTGTTAAGCCATTTGGTCATCCTCCACTTTTTGTGGTATTTTTGCTGCTGCACTGGGAGTTTGGTATTTGCTTCACAAAATGCAAGGAGCTAACTGGGACACAGTGCTGGAGGGAGTTCTGTCACGTGTGGTGGATGAGGGTCTGCAGGAGATTACACCAACAAGGCTTCTTTCCCACATAAATTGCACCAATAACCATAGCAACCTGATTCTGAACATTTTCCAGAAAGCTTTCCATATAACAAGATGCCTTTTCATATAAGGGTCTGCGGGCTGCACCATGTCAGTCACAAGCCATTTGGAAGCCAATGGCAGATCCACATGGCCCCACCATGATGTTTTATCACACACCTGCCCACCCCTGCTCTAGGCCCACTACTCGGCATGCCCCAAATTACTGGCATCTCTGTTCTACACCATTTTCATGAAACCCAGTCAAACAAGGCAATGTCAGGTATACTCATGATCAGCAACAGGAAATCCAAAGTTTCTCCAGTGCCACCTGGTCATGGGAATTTCCAAAATTTCATGGTATTTAGCCATTTTTCAAGGATGAAGTTGGAGGCACTGTGGGTTTCAGTTCATTCAGGAACCATTAAGTTTTGAGAAAGCTCATTTCAATGAAAGCTCTGGAGAACTCCCACAGGCAAGGCTTCCCAAAGAGTGACCAAAATGCCACATGAAGCCAGGCCAATTGAGATCTACAGTGTGAGGTCCATGTGTGTTTTAACTCTCAACTATGGCTGCCAAGTCTTTCAAAATAAAATCATGTGATATGCTAGCTGAGATTCCCAGTGGTCTGTGGAAAGCCACCCTGGGCCTAGATCTCAGTTTCCAAGGGCGACTCTCATGAATGACCTTTTAAAATCCCAACACATTTCATGGAAATACTTCTCTGAGTTCAGTTCCAGAACTCATTCTCTAAGGAGAATCACACCAGAGTTTGTTCCCAGGTGAACCCAGTCATCCATTCCAACCGCCACAAAAATAACCACAATTAAATCCAAAACACTCCCACATGGCCGTCATCTTCTTCCATATAGACACTCATCATTATGTCTTGCTGAAGGTTACTATGAGGGTCACAGCCCAAGAAAGTGTCCAAAATAAGCTCAATTGCCCCTCATTTGCTTAAAATCACGGTGGCCTGGGCACTTTTCCTGTGAATCAGGAGTGATGAAATATTCCTGCTGTTAAAGTGTTCCACTTCTCCAATTTGAGTCCTCCAATTTGAGTCTTTTTTCTGATTTGGAGTCATGAGAAAACCGAAGCACCTATGGGCTAGCCTCTTCAGGGATTTGAAAAACTCATTTGACCCAAATGATTCCTATTCTCACTTGATGAAGGTCAGGAACCTAACACAAGAAGGCAAAAAATTCATCCACAATGACTTCTCTTTTGGCCATTTTTGTTTTGGAAAAACATGGGATCTTTCTTTAGAT
The DNA here is from genome assembly GCF_048772815.1 of Callospermophilus lateralis. Lineage (NCBI taxonomy): Eukaryota > Metazoa > Chordata > Mammalia > Rodentia > Sciuridae > Callospermophilus > Callospermophilus lateralis. The sequence goes on along the minus strand of NW_027512087.1, from coordinate 415,070 downwards.
TGATCAGGTGCTGAGAATCTAAGCCACAACCTCACACAAGGACAAGAGGCTGATTCAGACACATCCTATTCCAAAGCAATTAAGCAAAGAGCCACAGGTGATGCTCATTCTTTTCCATATGAAAACAGTTTTCATCAGGCTTCACAAATGTGTGGCCTGAGGCAATGACCTTCCTGAAATTTAGGTTAATAGAAACCTAAGTATGCAAATGGCCCAAAGCAGGGTTTCTCCACTGAGAATTTACTGGTCACACTGATATCTGAGTTTTCTGAGATGCTCCCATTCCTTCAGCTATCCAGTACATGGCCATGTCAGAGCCTTCTGGTGATACATGAGCCTATTCTGGAGAGTGGCCAGAATTCATGAAGAAAACAGGAACTTAGGGAGATAGTAGGTTTTGCCCATCCATAAGGCAAGCTGCAGTCCATTCATCAAATGGGCAAGATGAATGCTGGGAAGCTTTCTACTAGAGACAACACATCCATTAATGCATTCTCTTTTCTAACGTCTGCAACCACGGATACAGTGGGATACACAGATACAGAAACACTCACCATGTCAAAAGACTTTCTAGAAACAGTCCACTCCAAACCAAACAAACCGCCTTTCCTACCTATTCTCAGAACATGAGAAAACACCACAAACTCACACCCACAACAGCAAAGGCACCTCCTTCCCCCAAGTAGGTCTGTGACGATCCGGAGTGTCTTCTGACTGGTGGACCATATAATGTTCCCCCGAAATGGCCTGTCCTGTCTCAGATTTGGTCTCCTTGGCCAACTCTGTGAAGTTGTCAGGTGCCAGCGGTGAGCCACTACCTGCTTTCTCAGGATAGGCCTCTCTTCAGAGCTCTGCTGGCATTTGTCCATCCTCACATCAGTAGGTACCAAGAAAGACTGACTCTGTCCTTGGGAAAAGCAAACAAGTTAGCCCACTGGCACTTGGACTGGGACTGGCTCTGGGTGCTTGGCTTCCTGGATCCCAAGTTCAGAGAATTCTATCACCAAGGAAGTGAGGTAAGGTCACTTCCTTCAGGAACTGAATGAGGTCACTGCTTTGGTAACCACTTTGTCCTAACAGTTGCATCCAAGGTTCCCATGAGATGGCGGCTGCCCCTACATACTGTAACATATTCAGAAGTTAGAATTGTATATCAACCATAGGAACTTGGGAACTGCTATGCACACAGGCCTGGTTTGGTCTATCTTCTCTACAATAAAAAGAGAGAGGCTGATTCAGACACATCAATTCATCCTGAAAAGGTTGTTTGCCATGGAAGATGACTATTGCTCCCTCAGGTCCTACACAGCTGCCTACATCTCCAAGGATCATTTCTCCATGGATCTTTGAGGTTCTCATCAGGTGGAAGGTCACCTATATTCCTATATTGTAAGACCAACTCTCTCCCAGCTTTTCGGTATGTTATATTAAGGGTAGAGTTTATGGTTATGTGTAATAACAGCTTTGATTTGGGTTAGGAATCATTCTGCAGAATGAATAATGTTATTGGCAACCTGCGGTATTTACAAGAGTATATAGGTGACATCTAAGTATGAAATCAAAAATTTAGGTAAGATTTGAAACCCAGAAAGGCATTGGGCCCTTTAGTGGGATACTTAGCTTTGAATTATGTGCTGCACATTTGTCTCAGATAAATCAATATACAAAGGCATAGGACCTTGTACCTTGGATGATTGAATGTTGAAGAGAACATCCAGTCAAAAAGAGATAGTCAGTAGAATTAAGAACGTAGTCGATAGGCTTAGAAAGAAGAGTGAGTATAGGATTTGGAACAAAAGTTCTTTAGCAATAGGGTTTTGGGTAGAGAGTGAATGTAAATGTGAGCACATGTGAAGAGTCAGTCAAAATGACGAAACTGGGAATAACATGTAGGAAAGCAGATATCAATAGAGACATTAGGAAATCAAGCAAAGTATAAAGAGAGTGATAGGATTAGACATTTTCAACAGGCTTGAGGTTGAATATATAATCTTAAGAAGAAACAAATATGTAGTCATCAATTGGATTGTCATTTGAGAGCATTAGGCAACCTGGACATGGATGTATTTAGTAATCCATGTTCACTTTCCATTTAGGCTTTGGTACAATCATAAGTGTGACCTTTGCTTTTTGTGTCCAGAATATTCTGTGATATAATGTATATGTGGATCAGGTGTCATGAGTATTTCTTCCACCATTTCTAGGAGCAATATTTTGAAGACGTATAAATTAGTATGGGGGTAGAAATAGGTGTACCTGGTATTTATGAATATAGAGTTAATGCATGAATAGACCATACTGTGAATAAATAGTATAACTGGATCCACTTTAAATAATTGATTGAAGTGATATCTGAAAATACATAAGAAATGTTATATTGATATAATATCATTCATTCCAACCAGTTATATATCTAATGTTCATCTTAGGGTTATGGTTTATCATGAAGGGTGTTTGAGTTTTGTTTCAAAAGTGATTATGGAAATCAAAAGTAATGTGTTTGGAAAGAAGTCTCATGAAAAGATCAGTCAAGAAACATAGAGAAATACATGAGTTCTGGAGAAGGAAGTGATTGAAAGTGAAACAAAGGCCTATAAATTTGCTAAATAGTGGATGAAATATATATCCTATGATGTGCATAAACTGAAGAAATAGTAATGTACCAGTGTTGAATAAAAATGAACGTCAAAATACACATCATGTCCCATAGGAATCTAGTTGCATTGATGTTAAACTAGGTCAGTTACTGCAGAAATATTAGAATTTGTATGCACCTTTCACTGAAGTTAGTTTTCAGTACTAGGAAACAAATATGTATTTCAGGTTGATGAATATTTCTGAGAATAATCTTGTAAAAAGTTGATTATTAATCCACATACATGAACATGAATGAATTTGGGGAGTGTATATAAGACTCATAAATTTCATATTTTGAAAAATCTGGAGAGTGTGTGTGTGTGTGTGTGTGTGTGTGTATATATATATATATATATATATATATATATATATATATATATATATATATATACACAAACAAAGACAGACATTAAAAAGTAGCAATATATATGTCAATCGAAATTCACCATGAAATTTATATCATTCACAGATCCAAAAACATTCATTTTACTGAACATGGATTTATATATAATGTTGTTCAACTAGGAAGCTCACCCATAGCTTGAATTTTCAGTTCCAAAAGCGTTTAGGAGGAGTGATTTCTTCTCACCATTTGTATCTGCCAAGTCAGGCACCTCACAAAGATATACGCGTGTTATCAGGTAGGATTCTATATGTGCATATAATAATACATGTGCTGAATAGGCTACAGAGAAAGCGAGAGAGGAATTCACATATTTATTAACTTTAAAAACACATGGAGAACTATTTCAATTAAAAGTTGACTAGATTTATAACACCTACCCATTATCTTGCAAAAGGCAAGTCCAATATACACCATGCCTCCTCTGAACTGCTTGTATTTCAATTCTGTTTGGGTTATTTTTCTCCATCATATTAGTATTAGTAGTTAGAGTCTAGTAGGGTATGGGTTATTGTCGGGGATAAAGTATTTTGATTGAAAAACTGGAAAATGAATCCAATGTGTATGCAAATATGGGGTATTCAATAATCTTCCCACTCTCATCCAGAACAATGCCTTGACATTACCTTTGCCCCAAGGAAGACACAATTAGAGGACAAGAGTTAGAAATTCTGTGAATACATTTATGGAATGGAAAATGCTCAGGAGTTCACAACCTTGGAGGTGGTAGAGGAGTTTCCAAAAGTAAGGAACACGGGTGATCACCCAACCTGATCTTTCGTTAATATTGGGAGCCATCTTGCCACAAAGCCATGGAAAGATAATTTTTGCTTTACTATAAATTACTGCAAATTCTGAACCTGCTTGGAATGCCTGCCCATGCCTTGAACTCACCCATGCCTAGAGTTCTGACCATATCGCAGCCCTCTCTGAAACTTTAGTGACACCTCATAAATATTGGCCTTCCCTGGCCAGACAACGACCCTCTCTGAGGCTCTAATGGTCTTCATAATTTCTGATGCTGGGGCAGCGAAAAAAAATGTGAACTACAATTAGTGTGATGCTTGTCAAAGTTCTGTTTTCTGAAACTTCCTTTTTGTGTAACTTTTTGGGCTATAAAGCTGGGGTGTAGGAAAGGTGGGGACGCTGTCTTTTTTCCACCGTTTTGAGAAGGAGTGTCAGCCTGGCTGGTTGAACTAATAAGCTTGCCTTAATTTGATTTTAATTGGGGTCAGTGGTTTTTTCTTGCGTCCTGGTCTAACATTTTGGAGTTCCTCAGCGAGATGACCCAACCAGATCACAAGACCAGACTGCTGGAAATTATGAAGCTGGCCTTTCCTCTAGGACTCAGATCTGGAAAGCCAAGTTCCAAGGCCTTGGAGTGAGCCTTTGGTCCGGGGAGCACTGCACTGAACCATCACACTAAAACTATTAGCAAGCACCTGGTGGAGGAAGCCTCCATAGGTAAGTGGTGCCATTATAACATCTGATATCCGGTTAAGTGAGATGTCTTCTGATGACAGAGAGGTGGCCTGGGGAAGCTCACATATACTCCTGTCCTGGACAGTAACAAGAATTGTCCTTTCCTCTGTTCTGTTCTGTAGGGAATTTCTCTGAAAGAGTAGAAAGGTGCAGCCAGGCACGCAGGAGCTCCTACCTCGGAGCTTCAGCAAGACGTTGCATTGCTCCTCTGTTTTTCTGTATCTTCGCCAGGTTTGTGTTTCTTTGTGTTTTGTTCTGTGTTTTATATGTTTTTGTTTGTTTGTTTTTGTGCATCTTGTTGTGTGATTTCTGTGGTTAAAAACTTAAGGATATTGGATGTAAAAATGGATAATAAAGCAAGTAAGCCTGACACCCCTTTGGACTGTGCTCTAAGGAACTGTGATGAAGTTTACACCCCTTTGTTAAGCAGGATAAGAGAAGCCCCTAGCTGGCTGCCTGGAGCCCACCCACTGCACAGGGCAATGCCTGCTGGTGACCTAAAAACAGAGTATCTCCCAGGTTAACAATGGAAACTTTTTTAAAACCCCTTGTCGCTCCAGATCAAGAGAGTCACAACTTTTGGGCAGAGTTCCCTGTGTTTATGCTTTGTTAGCAAAGCAGTAAACCTCCCTTTTTATTTTTCTCAAACCCTGTCCTCATTATTAAATAGGTATTAATTCGCTTCAAGGTCAGGAACCAAACTTTAAGTTACAAATTTTGATAAACACCCCCCCCAACGCCCAGGAACTTTTTGAAAGCTGACTACTGAAATGTTAGGAGATGGAGCGTGCTTGGGGTGGAACCAAACCAGAGGAGCTAATCCTGTAAGTAAAAGGAGGGACTGAGGGACTTCCAGCAGCTGCCAAAGCCCTGTTGCTTCAGGGAATTCCCTCTTTACTTCCCTGCACTGTAAAAATTATGCCACCCCTGTCTTCTTAAAAAACCGAAAAAGTAAAAGGGACACTAAATGCAGTAATGTCACCATGGAAACACTTGATATTACATTTCAGGTTGCCACTCTGTGAAAACATCTGATCCTCTTGTGGGGACATCTATCGTGCCACTGGTGTAGGAGATTTTTCTCTTATCTGCTCTGTTTTTAAGGCTTCTGTCTGTCAGCCATAGTCTGGAGCTCCTTTCTGTCTGTTTTGTGTCTTTGTTTCTGGCCCTTTAAGACATGTGGAATAATGTGCTGATATTATAAATTGTTTCTTGGGAATGATCTTAGCTCAATGTGTGTTTTAATGATGATGTTTTATTGTAACAATCTGGTATCTGAATGGGTTTTTGAAGCATTGCTCAATCTTGCAGTTAAAAGTCGGGTTTAGGGAATTGTTTAGTTTATGATTTCAGATAATTCATGCCAGATAACTTAAATTCTTATGATGGAAAACTAAAGAACTCTCCTTCCAAGTTGGCAAGTAACTTCCCAAACATTCAGTTTTGTTTTTCACTAATTTTGAATTGGGTAGACTGGGAAAATGTCACAGTGTGTACCAGTGCATTCATTTGGACAAGGATAGTAAATCATAGTAAGGCATCTGTTGACAAAACAAGATGTAAAGATATAAAATTTTGTGAATTTTATCTTAAAATTGTATCAAATTTCAACATCCGAATCTGAAAATTATGGTTAAAATGCCTTAGGCCTGAGGTGTCTGCTCAGAATAGCAGTTTTTTCCTCCTCCTTCCAGACCTCAGCCAGGACTTATGTTGAAATTCAAATGAAAAAAGCCTGCAAGCTCAGTAGGAGACTGATCTGAGGCCTAAGGGGTTAAAAAGTTGAATTGTATGGTATTTACTAATTACTGGCCAGTCATTTTTTCCAGGACTCTAATTTTTTTCCTTAGATTCTGTATTTTTTTTGAGCTCATGATTTTGATCATACAGACCTAGGTTAATGTTTTTCTGATCATTTCTATCTTTGACCAACAGTGGAGTTTTTGAAACATTTCAGTGGAGATTTCACCTGCAAAAAGCTACAAGGCCTTTACTATTATTATGTGTGCACACATTTTTTATGTGTTGTATGTCTATATATACATATATCCGTATATCATACTGATGATATACAAATTAACATATATATGGAGCCCTCATAAAAAAAGCACTCATAAAAACAAATTTTAAAAAGTGGATTCAAAGAACTTAAATTCACCTGATTTAATTGGTTCAATTTAAATTGGATAAACAGATAAAAATAAATGTCTTTAAATTTAAGCTTACAAGTTTTTCTAGGTGTTCAAAAATCTAATAAAATATTAATGCCAACAAAAGGTCTAATATGCCTTGGTTCTAGGACTTTTCCTTCAACAAAAAAATCGCTTACACTGTTCAATACATTTGTCTAATATTTTGAAAAATAAGTAATGTAAATTTGATATGGGATTACTCATTCAAGAGTACTTTTGTTAGATATCTGGTTGATTTACTAAGGTCTGTATAAGTTTGTCCTAAAGTCTGTATAAGATTGTAAAAATCAGTCATGTGTTAAAGAGACAAAAATTTCTTAAACATAAGTTTACCCATAACATTGTGTTTATTAAGTTTTATTTTTTCTAGAGCTAGCAACCATAAAAATTAAACAACTGATTAAATAAGAACTGTTATTTTAAAGCACTGTACTGCCATTTCTTTAAAAGCTAAACTTGGTTAATGTAGAAACATCAATGCAGTTGTGATGCTATTAATGTGCTTATATCTTCCAGGTATACAAGTCTGTAAGTAGAAACTTTAAAACAGCATTACATCAATCTGGTGTTCTGAAGTTGTATGGTAAAAAAATATATTGGGGATTTATTTACCTGAAATCAATAAGATATGTAAACTTTTATGTTACTTTTTACATTGGGGAACAATTTATATGTATTTTTAAGTTAATGAGAGCCTAATCTATGTAAAGGTTAAAAAGTTTCAGCCTTTCTTTAATTAATGTTTTAAATGTTATATCATATGGTGTTAACTAATGTTCATGTGACCTCAAAAAATTTATGTAAACTTTGTAAAATGATATTTTCAAAACAAAGATTAGCTTTAGAACTAAAACACTTAAGATTTATAATGAGCACTGCCTTACCTGAGATAAGGCTCTGTGTCCCATCTTACTATATGTGAGAATGACTACGAAAGCAGTAGGTCAGATGTTATTTCATTTAAAGTTATGTTCAAAAGTTTTTGTTTTTTTTTTGTTTTTTTTTTTCGGTCAAGATCACTAGCATCTCAAAAAGGGGATGTAATCTATAACTCAGCCAAAAAATTCAGGGTAGCTATTACAAGAACTGAGTATGTTTACTCTTGTTAATTTTATTTTGTAATTTCCTTATAGGTGACATAAAGATTTCCTGTTAGTGTTTTACAGAAGTGTTGCTTTAAGAACACAGCATGGGTTAATTTAAGATAATAACCCATCACCTACAAGACAGACAGAATAATACAGATCCCAATTAATAAAAAGTTAAATAATTTTAAATTATAGACATGAAAGCCCAGTACTCTTAATATAAGGCTGTTAAAATTTATTTGATGGATGTTTAAGATTAGTATTTAAAATTAAAGTTAAATAAAAAGGGACAAGAAAACTAATATTTGGCTCTTGCCCTCTGAGTCAGTCTGTATCCAGAGAACAGCGGACTTCTCTAAAGAGCTTTGCAACTCTGAACCACATAACCTCCTGATCAGGGAGATTAATAAGACCACTGGAGAACAGAAAGCCAATCAGTGCATTGCTACAAAGAGGATAGTCATCAGAGAAGGGAGATATCCCTGATGCTTCCAAGGGAAGCCACATGGTCAAGGAAGACCTGGACCCACCTAGCGCAAATGGCACTAGCAGAACTGAGAAGCTGCTCTCAATTTTCCCCAAGAATGACTCCCATAAAAGCTCAGCTGACTGTTCACAATATAGAGAAACAAAAGTCAGTTTGACTGCTTCATATTAAACACTTAGAATAGACAGTTAAAAACAAAATACAGCCATTCCTGGGCATTTTATATAATAATAGTAATAATAATATATTATGGTATTCACTTCATGTTAGCCTCCCAAAATAAGTAAGACTGGAGGCTACAAAGAAGGATTCTCAGACAGGAATGCCTGATAACTATAAAATGAGACTATCAAAAGGATCTGCCAGAGGCAGAAGTTTTTAGTTTAAGGCCTACAGATATTCTTAAGCTAAACACATAGGCTTGGTATTTGTAAGTATGATTATCCAGCCCTGAGTAAGAGAATTAAAGGTGTCTCTATTAGACACAGAGGTCATACTAAAAGGATTTTGCAAGATCAGATGACATTAAATTATTAAACTGTATCTTATGGGGAGGGACAACTGTAACACTAAAAGTTAAATATTAAGTTAACAGTCCTGATAACTGGGGATATTAAAGGCTTGTGAGGGAACTTCTATACAGTGACATGTTCCAGCTGCTGCAACATTTATTCAGTACTCATGTTTTTTGTTTCTCTCATAGAAGAACCCATTCCCAGATGACTTTACAACCTGTTCTTCCACAACCAGACTTCAAACCGAACTGACTTCTAAACAGCATGGTACTGGTACCAAAACAGGCGGGTGGACCAATGGTACAGAATAGAGGACACAGAAACCAATCCACAAAACTACAACTATCTTATATTCAATAAAGGGGCTAAAAACATGAAATGGAAGAAGGATAGCATCTTCAACAAATGGTCTTGGGAAAACTGGAAATCCATATGCAACAAAATGAAACTGAATCCCTTTCTCTCACCATGCACAAAAGTTAACTCAAAGTGGATCAAGGAACTTAAGATCAAATCAGAGACATGGCGTCTGATAGAAGAAAAAGTTGGCTATGATCTACATACTGTGGGGTCGGGCTCCAAATTCCTCAATAGGACACCCATAGCACAACAGTTAATAACTAGAATCAACAAATGGGACGTACTCAAACTAAAAAGTTTTTTCTCAGCAAAAGAAACAATAAGAGAGGTAAATAGGGAGCCTACATCCTGGGAACAAATATTTAGTCCTCACACTTCAGATAGAGCCCTAATATCCAGAATATACAAAGAACTAAAAAAATTAAACAATGAGATAACAAATAACCCAATCAACAAATGGGCCAAGGACCTGAACAGACACTTCTCAGAGGAGGACATACAATCAATCAACAAGTATATGAAAAAATGCTCACCATCTCTAGCAGTCAGAGAAATGCAAATCAAAACCACCCTAAGATACCATCTCACTCCAGTAAGATTGGCAGCCATTAGGAAGTCAAACAGCAACAAGTGCTGGCGAGGATGTGGGGAAAAGGGTACTCTTGTACATTGCTGGTGGGACTGCAAATTGATGTGGCCAGTTTGGAAAGCCGTATGGAGATTTCTTGGAAAGCTCGGAATGGAACCACCATTTGATCCAGCTATTCCCCTACTCGGTCTATTCCCTAAAGACCTAAAAAGAGCACACTATAGGGACACTGCTACATCCATGTTCATAGCAGCATAATTCACAATAGCAAGACTGTGGAACCAACCTAGATGCCCTTCAATAGACGAATGGATAAAAAAATGTGCCATTTATACACAATGGAGTATTACTCTGCATTAAGAAAAGACAAAATCTTAGAATTTGGAGAAAAATGGATGGCATTAGTGCAGATTATGCTAAGTGAAGCTAGCCAATCCCTTAAAAACAAATGCCAAATATCTTCTTTGATATAAGGAGAGTAACTAAGAACAGAGTAGGGACAAAGAGCATGAGAAGAAGATTAACATTAAACAGGGATGAGAGGTGAAAGGGAAAGGGAGAGAGAAGGGAAATTGCATGTAAATGGAAGGAGACCCTCAGGGGTATAAAAAATTAGATAGAAGAGGAAGTGAGGAAAAAGGAGGAAAAATATAAGGGGGAGAAATGAATTACAGTAGAGGGGGTAGAGAGAGAAGAGGGGAGGGGAGGGGGGAGGGGGGATAGTAGAGGGTAGGAAAGGCAGCAGAATACAACAGACACCAGAATGGCAATATGTAAAACAATGGTTCTGCAACTGTTGTGATTCTGCAATCTCTATATGGGGTAAAAATGGGAGCTCATATCCCACTTGAATCAAAGTGTGAAATATGATATATCAAGAACTATGTAATGTTTTGTACAACCTACAATATAAATTAATTAAAAAAAAGAAATACAAGGAGTTCAACTGGGACACAGTGCTGGAGTTAGTCCTGTCACTTGTGGTGGGTCAGGGTCTGCAGAAGAATGCACCAACCAGGCTTCTATCCCACATAGCTAACCCCCTTGACCATAGCAACCGGATTCAGAACATTGCCCTGAAACATCTCCATATAACAAGATGCCTTTAATGGAGTGGTTTCAGACATGTTAGTGATTCCTGTCTGCATCATGTCAGCCACAATTCATTTTTAAGTCAATGGCAGATACACATGGCCCGACCACAGATGTTTCATCACAAACCTGCACACAACAGCTCTGGACCCACTACTCAGCAGGCCCCAACATACTGGCATCTCTGTTCTAAACCATTTTCATGAAACCCAGTCAATCAAGGCACTCTCTGGTATACTCATGATCAGCAACAGGACATCCAAATATTCTCCAGTTGCAGGTGGTCATGGGAATTTCAAAAATTTCAGAGTATTTATCTAGCCATTTCCTAAGATGAAGTTGGAGAAACTGTGGGTTTCAATTCATTAATGAACCATTAAATTTTGAGGAAGCACATTTCAAGGAATACTCTGGAGAACTCTCACAGGCAAGGCTTCCCAAAGAGTGGAAAAAAGGTCACATGAAGCCAGGCCAATTGAGGTCTACAATGTGAGGTCCATGTGAGTTTTGACTCTCAACTATGGCTGCCAAGTTTTTCAGAATAAAATCATGTGATATCCTGCTGAGATTCCCAGTGTGCTGTGGAAAGCCACTCTGGGCTTAGATCTCAGTTTCCAAGGGCGACTCTCATGCGTGGCCTCGTTAAATTCCAGCACAATTCATGGCAATACTTCTCTGACGTCAGTTCCATAACGCAGTCTCTAAGAGGAATCACACCAGAGTTCAAGCCCCGGTGGATTCAGCCATCTCTTACAACCACCACACAAATGACCACAATTAAAACTAAATCACTCCCACATGGCCCTCATCTTCTTCCACATAGACACTCATCATGAACTCTGGCTGGAGGTTTCCAAGAAGGGCACAGACAAATACACTGTTCAAAATAAGCAGCCTTGCCCCTCATTTGCCTAAAGTCAGGGTGGCCTGGACACCCTTCCAGTGAACCAAGAGTGATCAAATAGGCCTGCTCTATATCTGCTCCGCTTCTCAAATTTGAGGGCTAATGACTGTCTGGTATAGATTCTTTATGTGAATTGGTTTCATGAGAAAACCCAAGCACCTATCGGCTAGCCTCTGCAGGGCTTTGAAGAACTGACTTGACCCAAAGATCCCTATTCTCACTTGATTTAGCTCAGGAAGCTTACAGAGGAAAGCGAGAGACTTCATCCACAATGACTGCTCTTTTGGCCATTTTGGTTTTGGATGCACACTTGGAAACTTTCTTTTGGTCCATCAGATGCTGAGAATCTAAGCCACTGCTGTCACACCGGGCCAAGTGGCTGATTCAGACTCATCCCTTTCCAAAGCAATTAAGCAAAGAGCCACAGGTGATGCCCATTCATTTCCATTTGAAACCTGTTTTCTTCAGGCTTCACAAAGGGGTGGCCTGAGGCAAAGACCTTCCTGACATTCAGGGTAATAGAAACATAAGTAAGCAAATGGCCCAAAGCAGGGTTTCTCCACTGAGACTTTACTGGTCACACTGATATCTGAGTTTTCTGAGATGCTCCCATTCCCTTCAACTATCCAGTACATGGCCATGTCACAGAGCTTGGAGGTGGTACATATCTTGGACACCAAACCATAAGGCTACTCTGGAGAGTGGCAAGTATTCAGGAGGAAAAGAGGAACTTAGGAAGATAGTAGGTGTTCCCCATCCATAAGGCAAGCCGCTCTACATTCTTAAATTGGGCAGGATGAATGCTGGGAAGCTTTCTACTAGACAGGACACAACCATTGATGCATTTGCTTTTCAAATGTCTACAACACGGATACAGTGGGATACACAGACATAGAAACACTCGTGTTGTCAAACGACTTTCTAGAAACTTTCCAGTCCAAACCTACAAACTGCCTTTCCTACCTATTCTCAGAACATGAGATAAAACCACAAACTCACACCGACACCCACAACGGCACCTCCTTTCCCCAAGTATGTCTGTGACTATGCTGAGTGTCCTCTTACTGGTGGGCCACACTATGTTCCCCTGAAATGGCCTGTCTTGCCTCAGATCTGGTCTTCTTTGCCAACTCTTTGAAGTTGTCAGGAGCCATGGTTGAGCCACTACCTGCTTTCTCAGAAAAGTCCCTCTTCAGAGCTCTCCTGGAATTTGGCCATCATCACATAAGTAGGTACCAAGAAAGACTGATTCTGTCCTTGGTAAATCCAAACAATTGAGACCACTGGGACTAGGACTGGGACTTGCTCTTGGTGGCTGGCTTCCTGGTCCCAAGTTCAGAGAGTTCCATCACCAAGGAAGTGTGGTAGGTCACTTCCTTCAGCAACTGAATGAGGTCACTGCCTTGGAAAACCACTTTGTCCTAGCAGTTGCTTCCAAAGGTCCCATGAGATGGAGGCTGCTCCTACTTCCTGTGACACTTTTACAAATTAGAATGGTATATCAACCATAGGCACCCAGGAAAAGCTCTGTATACAGGCTTGGTTTGGTCCATTTCATCTACATTAAGAAGAGAGAGGCTGATTCAGACACATTCCTTCATTCTGACCAGGTTGTTTGACATGGAAGTTGAGATGGAGTTGACTTTTGCTCTCTCAGGTCCTTCTTAGGTGAAAAGGTCGGTCAAAAGTCGGAGGAAAAGACCATCAAGAGACTGTCTCATGTCACAGCAAAGGGTTTATTGGGAGTCCAGCATGCTGGGGCTCAGAGCTAACTTCAGAGGAGCAAAGAACAAAGAGCCCCAAGAACAACTTGAGCAGAGTTTATATACATTCTTTAGAGAGGGCAGGGACTTTACATACATCATATCCTCTTTTAGGAAATCAACACATAGCACGGGAAAATCAAATAACAACTATAAAACATGATTAGTACATTCATTGGCGGGAAGAGGTCGGGTAGGGGGTGATTGGTTAGGCCTGAAAAGGGGGATACGTTTAAACTGATTGGTTGAATCCCTGAGATGTATATGTGGTGAGCTGCACGGTTTCTGGAAAGGGGTTGTTAAGTAACTAGGTGGTCAGGGAAGATTTCAACACACATCTAATTGGCAGTTCCGGGAATTGTCTTAACTGCCACAGGAATTTCAGGTTCTGAGTGCAGCTTGGAAACTTTAAAAAACCTGGTTCTATGTTTCAATTTCAATTTCTTTTATTCGTTCATTTTCCACTCCTTTTTCTTACTACTTTTAATCTTAAACGTAATAAATCATAATTATTGCGGGGTCTCACATTCTATTTCTGCCAGTGGACCGTATTTCTGTCTGATTACAATGAGTTTTTCCTGCCCAATTTGAGCCTGGAGAAAGGAAACTATGTGGTTAAGCAAACAAGGTCCTACAGTTAGCAACACCATAAGGATGATCAAGGGTCCAGCTAAGTCTGATAGGAGTGTAGTTAACCAGGGGGACTGGGTAAACCATAACTCAAACCACCCTAGTTGAATCTCCCTATCTTTCTGGTGCTCTTCAAGGCATTTTCTCAATTTACTCATGGATTCTTTTACAACTCCAGTATGGTCAGCATAAAAACAACATTTTTCTCTCAGTGCAGCACAGAGGCCCCCCTCACTCATGAAGAGGAGGTCTAATCATCGCCTGTTCTTTAAAACAACTTCAGAGAGAGAAGTTAAGGATTCCTGCAAAGCTGTGATGGTGGTCTCTAACGTCTTCAAGTCTTTATCTATTGCTGTTTCTAATCGGGCCATTTGTTGTGACCCACATATAGTAGCAGCTGTTCCCATACCCACTCCTGCAGCAGCTCCTATCCCCAATAGGATGGCAGGAGTAAGGGACACTGGCTCCCCGCAAAATCGGGTTGTTTCTCCCCCTAGTAGACCTTCAAATGATTCTACATCATAATAGAGCACCCTGGGGAGTATCTGCACCATTACACAATAATTTACAGAGATGTCAAATACCTGGACTGAAATGCAAGGAGTTCTGACTGTTTGGAGTTCAGTACAATAAAGGTTCCTTTAATTAGTTCCCAGGGGGAGGAGTCAGCTGTACTCTGGACTGGGGAATTAGGCAAAGATGGAAACCGGGAAGTATGAGATGGTAGACGGGTTCTGGTAGATCTAGCCATGGGAGGTTTAGGAGGCTTAATTCCTGGGTTGAGGGGATTGGGCTCTATTGCTGTGATATTTTCTTCCTTTTTCAGCCGGATGGTGAACCAGTGACCAAAGTCATAACGAGGGCCATATATATAGAATCGCATTCCCCACGTATTTCCCATAGGCCATGCTGTTCCGAGGTAGCCCCTTCCCTTGGAATTGAAAGTTAAAATTAGGGGGTAACATAGACTATTCTTTCCACAGTGAGTTTTTGACACCACTTGGCTAGCAGCACATTTCTTGGGATCAATCAAGGTGTCATTTCTTTCTTCCTGAATCGTACTGTCGGGGGAGTTTGGGTTCCACCATGCAGCTCCCGTTTGTTCACAACCCCAAGATCTACAATAAAAGTCACTGGGTCCTGTACAGGTTTGGGCCTGTTTGCGACTTCGGAAATCAGCTGGGCACACATAAAAATCAAGATTGGCTAGTTTACACCTGAGCTGCGGAAGATGATATCCATAATTCATGGGGTAAGGTGGTCTATGTTGCCCTGGTTTGGGGTTTAGTGGGATCTCTGTGGGGGTCCTCTATGTCAGGGAGATCCCAGTCAGACAGGCCTATGGCAATCTGACAAATATCCGGGTGGAGAGATGGCCACCAAGTCCATATGGTGGCTGTATGTGAAATAGACCACACTACTTGCCCAGTAGGATTTATAACTTGCCATTGTTGCTGAACAAGCTGATGGGGATTAGGACTGCTGGTGGTCAGGGGAAGAATCCATAGCCCTACCCACATGACAGACACACAACTTGAGACGGTTACCAGTCTGTTCCAGTTTCCAGCCAGAGTCCGGACACGGCGCAGGCTTGAGATGGGAGGCATGGATCCAGGAAGTGATCCCATCCACTTTCACCTCTGTGGTTGTTATAAGCAGCACCTGGTATGGTCCTTTCCAGCGGGGTTCCAGGGATGACACCTAATGCCATCTCATGTATATGAAGTCTCCCACTTGATATCGATGTGGAATTCCCTCATCTCCAGGCTGATAAGCAGTGGCCAACTGTTTCCACAGGTATCGCTGGGTGCTGGGTTTGTTCAAGGGCTTTAAGTCTGTCACGAAAGAGTGTGTGAAAGGAATCATTAAGTCTCAGAGTTGGGGTTAGGTCCTTTACTGGAGGAGGGGGACCATAGAGAATTTCATAAGGGGTGAGTTTACACAAAGAGGCAGAGGGCGTTTTTCTTGCACGAAACAGTGCTTAAGGTAGGAGCAGAGTTCAATTTTTTATGCCGGTCTCCAAGCTTTTTTTGTTAAGGTCTCTTTGATGGTTCTATTCATCCTTTCTACCTGTCCTGAGCTCTGGGTCTATAAGCACAATTTAACTTTCAATTAATCCCCAGGGTCCTGGCGAATCCCTGACTTACCTGGGCCACGAATGCCAGTCCATTATCAGACCCTATTACCTTAGGCAGGCTGAACCTTGGAAAAATGTCTTATAGAATCTTTTTGAACACCCTCTGAGCCTTTTGTTTCTTCATGGGGAAGGCTTCAAACCATATTGAAAAAGTATCTACAAAGACTAGAAGATATTTAAGTCCGTACCTTGCTGGCTTAATTTCAGTAAAGTCCACTTCCCAGAATTGTCCTGTTCTGGTTCCTCGTAAGCGCTTTCCTGCAGGAAGCTTGGATGGGTAAGCATTAACTAACTGGCAGACTTGACAAGCTCTAGTCACCTGCTCAGCTATTTCTTTCCTCTGTGAGTCAGTCAATAATAAGTCCTTTCTCCAGTCCTTTAGAAGTGCCTATAACTTTTTTCAGCCTAAGTGGGTGAGTTGGTGTGGGTCTTTGACATAAAGGTGGGCTTTTTGAAATAGTAAACTTGGCTCTGAAGGGTCCCAGAGTCCTGTATCTGTCTCCTCAGATGATAAGTTGCCTGAATGTTCCAGTGCGGCCAAATCTCCTGATTGTTGTTCCCCCCGGTGTGGAAAAAGTTACCAGAGTCACTACGTTTAGGGCTGCCAATTAAGCTTCCTCATCTGCCCTTCTGTTTCCAACCGCCATGGGGTCGTTTCCCTTCTGGTGCCCTGGACAGTGCACTATACCTAGTTCCTTAGTGCTCTGCACTGCTGAGAGAAGGTGGAGGATCTCATCTTTGTTCTTTATTTCTTTCCCAGCAGAGGTTAATAGCCCCCTTTGCTGGTAAATAGCCCTGTGCACATTAGCATTGACAAATGGATAGCGGCTATCAGTGTATATGGTGGCCCTTTTGCCTTTTGCTAGTTCCAATGCTTTCGGAAGGGCAATCAGTTCTGCCTTTTGGATTGATGTCTTTTCTGGGAGACCAGAGGATCAGATGACATTAGTTTTGCTAACTATTGCTGCTCCAGCGCGCCGCTTACCATCTTGGAGGAAGCTGCTCTCGTCTGTAAACCATACGACTTCTGGGTGAGGCAGTGGCTGGATCTTTCAAGTCTCATCCTATACTGGTTTCCTCTGCCAGTATGTGTTGACACTCATGAGTGATGGGTTCTGATGATTCTTCTGGCAGCAGTGTACCCAGGTTGAGTGGAGCAGGGGGTCCCAGAGTTATTCTGTCTTTGCTAATCCAGAGGCTCTGGTAGTGGTTTATTCTGGAGTTTGATAGCCACCTCTCTGGAGGCTGACAGATGATGCTCTCCAGGGCATGGGAGGCTATAATGGTTAGCTTCTGTCCCAACGTTCATTTATGAACATCTTTTTTTAGAAGGGCTGCCGCTGCTATCGCTCTTAAGCAATTTGGCCACCCGCTAGCCACTGGGTCCAATTTTTTTGATAAGAATGCTACCGGCCTTTTTCAAGGTCCCAAAGTCTGAGTGAACACTCCCAGTTCTATTCCTTTCGTTTTCTCGATGTAGAGAGTGAAGGGTTTTTCTACTTCTGAGAGTGCTAAAGCTGGAGCAGATAGCAGTGCCTTTTTTTGACATTATCAAAAGCTTTTTGGTGCTCAGGGGTCCATTTGAAATGGGCATCCCCATTTATAAGCGGGTATAAAGGTGCAGCCAGAGATGCGAACCCAGGAATCCATAACCTGCAAAAGCCGGCAGTCCCAAGAAACTCTCTGAATAGTCTCTTATTAGATGTGGGCGGTATCTGCACAACGGTTTGTTTTCTGGGCTCACTGAGCCATCTTTTGCCACCCCTAAGAGAATTACCCTGGAAGATTACTTCTTGCTGACAAATTTGGTCCTTTTTGCAGAAGCCCTATATCCAAGCCGAACAAGCTCGGATAATAGTGCTTGGGTCCCAGACTCATAGTTCTTCTTGGTGTTGGCTTCCAGTAGCAGATCATCCACATATTGGAGTAGGGTGACTTCGGGGTGTGCAGTTCTGAGGCCTGTGGAGGGCTTCATCAAAGAGAGTGGGGGAGTTTTTGAACCCCTGTGAGAGTCTAGTACAGGTTAGTTGGCCATATGTTAAAGTTTCTGGGTCTATCCACTCGAAAGCAAACATAAACTGATTGTCCTTATGTAGGGGCAAGAAGAAGTAAGCATCTTTTAAGTCCAGCACAGTGTACCATTCCCGCTCCAGATTCAGAGTGCTAAGCAAATTATATGGATTGGGTATTGTTGGGTGAATGTCCTGCACTCTGTTGTTTATCTCTCTTAGGTCTTGAACAGGACAGTAGTCCCTAGTTCCTGCCTTTCTTACTGGTAGCAGGGGGGTATTCCAGGCTGATTGACAGGGCCTTAGGACCCCAAGGGCCAATTATTTCTGAATATGGGGACTTATCCCATCTTTAGCTTCTTTGCTTAGAGGATATTGTTTAACACTGACTGGAGAGGCAGAGGCTTTTAATTCTAGTTCTATTGGAGGTAGTTTTATTGCTAGACCTAACCCAGCAGTTTCTGCCCAGGCATTCGGATAATCTTTTATCCATTTCTGTGGTAGTTTGCCTCTTTGATCAGTCCTAGGGAGCGCGAAGAGATGATGTTCATCTTCAACGGACATAGTCAATGCTGTGACTATTGGAGGTTTCACTGAAGGCTTTAGAACATCCACTTCGGGAACATCAGGGTTAAAAGTTATTCTAGCCCCGAGTTTGGTAAGCAGATCCCTGTGCATCAATGGGGCTGGGCACTCTGGGATTACTAGGAAAGAGTGTTGGACTTTTCCTTTTCCTACATCCATAATCCTCTTAGTTGTCCAAGCCCGATATGTACTGCCATTATCCCCTTGAACTAGGGACCATTTATTTGATAGGAGCCCAGTGGGGTCTTAAGGGCTGAGAATACTGCTCCTGTATCCTCTCCAAAGTTCACTGGAGTCCCCTCCACTTCAAATGTTACCCTGATCTCGGGGAGGAGATCCGAGCCCCAACATTCCTAGTCCTCTTCTAGAGTCAGCATGGCATGCTGGCGTGGTTGCTTCTTTTGGGTGCACTCTTTGGCTCAGTGTCCTTTTTCTTTACAGTAGGAACATTGATCTGAGGCCAGGGGCAGCCTTTGGCATGGGCCCAAGTATCCCTTCCTGACTCCAAGCTTTTTAACTTCTGGCATATTTGCTGCTGTCAACAAAACCTTAGCCAATGTTTTAGTCTGCCTTTTGCTCCTTTCATGCCCCTTTTGTTCCCTTTCCTTCTCTATCCTCTTTTCCCTCTCCTCCTCAGTTTCTCTCTTATAATATACTTTCTCAGCTTCTCTGACTAAATCTCTTAAGGTCGTATCTTGTAATCCATCTAGACATTGTAACTTTCTCTTAATATCTTGGGCAGCCTGCTCAATACAGGCCATTGTAACAGATGCATTTTTGTCCTCTGCCTGAGGATCAAAAGGAGTATATTCTTCCATAATTCTCTCCAGAAACATAGAGGGAGACTCATTAGGCCCTTGGATAATCTCTCTTACTTTGGCCAAATTGGTCAGCCCTCTGGCGGCCACTCGGAGACCCGCTATTAGAGCCCGGCGATAAGTGGACAGATGCTTCTTACCTTCAAAGGTGTTGGGGTCCCAGTTGGGTCGGTTCATGGGCCCATAGGGACGGAAAGAGAGTATCACAGGGGCTTCTGAGTTTTCTATTATCCGCCGCTGGTGGGTTCCTTTAGGTTGCCCAGCTTCCTCCAGGGGAGGAGGGGCTGCTGCTGCTGCAGAGAAGTCCCCTGGAGGGCTTGGGTCTGGCCCAATTGCCTATAGCAGTGGAGAGGCTGAGTCAGCGGTTGGAGGATCATCAGGAACTGTGTTGGGGGTTGGGGAGGGAGAGTAGACGATAAGGAGGTGGAGGAGTGTCCAGTCTTGTTACTCAGGGAGAATGGAAGGAAGAGGGGGAGGAGTGGATGGTTTGAATGATAGGATCATGGGGGAAGGGGTATATGGCTCTTTATCTGGGTGGCCACGCGGCCAAAGCTGAAAGACAATATCTCTGACTTTTCGGATTAGAGGAAAGTGGAAGGATCCTTCTTGGTGGCCATCCAACTTCGAGGATGGGCCATTCTGAAGCACAGAGAGTCTGCCAGGTACAGCGTTTTACTGGAAAATAAAGATTCTGGGCCCTTGAGCGGACATCAGTCCAATGATCAAGGGTCGGAGACAGAGAAGAGGATGTGCTTTGTCCCATAATGGGAATTACTCAAACAGGGACAGTGAAGACACAAACGCAACACAGAAAAAGACAAACAGTAAATGTTTAACATGACTCCAAGAAAAAGATTAGAACTGAGTAACTGGTAAATCTTAATGGGTTAGGCAATAAAGACAGACAGTAAACTCAACATGAGTTCGGGACAATGAACCAAACTGAGTAGCCGGCAAAACCTGATGGGCTGGCAAACCGAATCCTGAAGCAAAATGTAACTGAGATGAGGAAACTAATATTCTTTGATTTCCCTAGTATTCCGGAGTGTCCCCCAGAAACATGACCTTGGGCTCTGTGACAGGTCTGTCACACCATAGGAGAGAGCTAATGCTCTTCACCAACAGCCACTTTGCCATGCCCTGACTTGAAATCCGAAACCAGAAATAGGCTCCTTACTAACCCCGAGAGGAGTCCCTTGAGGTCTTTCGTCCACCGCTGCCGGATATCTCACCTGGGGCCTCCAGATAAATAGGTGCGGCGAACGTCAGAGGAAAAGACAACAAAGAGGTTTTCTCATGCATCAGCAAAGGGTTTATTGGGGGTCCAGCATGCTAGGGCTCAGAGCTCACTTCAGAGGACCAAAAATCAAAGAACCCCGAGAACAACTTGAGCAGAGTATATATACATTCTTTAGAGAGAGCAGGAATTTACATACATCATTGCCTCCTTTAGGAAATCATCATGTACCACGGGAAAATCAAATAACAACTCTTAAACATGATTAGCACATTCATTGGCGGGAAAAGGTCAGGCAGGGAGTGATTGGTCAGCCCTGAGAAGGGGTATACGTTTAAATTTATTGGTTAAAGCCCTGAGATGTATACGTGGTGAGCTGCACGGTTTCTGGGAAGGGGTTGTTAAGTAACTAGGTGTTTAGGGATGATTTCAACACACATCTAATGGGCAGTTTCAGGAATTGTCTTAACTGCCACAGGAATTTTAGGTTCTGAGTGCAGCTTGGAAACTTTACAAAACCTGGTTGTTTACGTTTCAATTTCAATTTGTTTTATTCTTTCAGAACCTTACAGTGGAAGGCGAGAGACTTCATCCACAATGACTGCTCTTTTGGCCATTTTGGTTTTGGATGCACACATGGGATCTTTTCTTAGATCCGTCTGTTGCTGATAATCTAAGCCACAGCCTCAAACAGGGCCAAGAGCCTGATTAAGACACATCCCTTTCCAAAGCAATTATATCTCTGAGGTCAGTTACAGAACTCATTCTCTGAGAGGAATCACACCAGTGTTCAAGCCCAGGTGGACCCAGTCATTCTTCCAACCACCACACATATGACCACAATTAAATCCAAAACACTCCCACATGGCACTCATCTTCTTACATACATACACTCATGATAACCTTTGGCTAGAGGCTTCCATGAATGGCGCAGCCCACGAGAGTGTCCAAAATTAGCTCCCTTGCAACTCATTTGCCTAACCTCAGGGTGGCCTGAACACCCTTCCTGTGAACCAGGATTGATCACATAGTTCTTCCTGTAATACTCTTCTGCTTCTCCAATTTGAGGCCTACTGACTGTCAGGTATAGATTCTTTATGTGATTTGGAGTCATTAGGAAACCAAAGTAAATTTGCAAGGCTTGGAAAAACTCATTTGACCCAAAGGATACCTATTGTCACTTGGTGGAGGTCAGGAACTTTACAGAGGAAGGCGAGAGACTTCATCCACTATCACTGATCTTTTTGCCATTTTGGTTTTGGATGCACACATTGGATCTTTCTTTATATCCATCAGGCGCTGCTAATCTAAGCCACAGCCACACACAGGGCCATGAGGCTGATTCAGAACATCCTTTTCCAAAGCAATTAAGCAAAGAGCCACAGGTGATGCCCATTCATTTCCATTTGAAAACTGTTTTCTTCAAGATTCACAAAGGGGTGGCCTGAGGCAGAGACCTTCCTGACTTCAGAGCAACATAACAATAAGTAAGCAAATCCCAATGCAGGGTTTCTCCACTGAGACTATACTAGTCACAATGATATCTGAGTTTTCTGAGATGCTTGTCATTCCCTTCAACAATCCAGTACATGGCCATGTCACAGAGCTTGGAGGTGGTATATATATCTTGCACAAAAAACCATGAGCCTATTCTGGAGAGTGGCCAGAATTCAGAAAGAAAACAGGAACTTAGAAAGTTAGTAGGTGTTGCCCATCGAAAAGGCAACCAGCAGTCCTTTTTTAAAATGGGCAGGATGAATGCTGGAAAGCTTTCTACTAGTCAGGATACATACATTGATGCATTCCTTTTTCTAATGTGTACAACCAAGAACACAGTGGGATACACAGACACAGAAACACTCACCTTGTCAAAGGACTTTCTAGAAACAGTCCACTCTAAACCAAACAAACCGTCTTTCCTACCTATTCTCAGAACATGAGACAAAACCACAAACTCACACCCACTCTCAAAAAGGCACCTCTTTCCCCAAGTAAGTCTGTGAGTATCCAGAGTGTCCTCTGACTTGTGGGCCATAGTATGTTCCCCCGAAATGGCCTGTCCTGTCTCAGATCTGGTCTCTTTGTCCATCTCTGTGAAGTTGTATGGAGCCTGTGCTGACCACTACCTGCTTTCTCAGGAAAGGCCCGTCTTCAGAGCTCTACTTGCATTTGGTCATCCTTAAACCATTAGGTACCAAGAGAGACAGACTCTCTCCTTGGTAAATCCAAACAAGTGAGCCCACTGGGAATGGGACTGGGCCTGCCTCTGGATGCCTGGCTTTCTGGATCTCAAGTTCAGAGAGTTTCATCACCAAAGAAGTGAGGTAGGTCAATTCCTAAAGGAAGGGAATGAGGTCACTGCCTTGGCAACCACTTTGTCCTTACAGTTGCTTCCAAAGGTCCCTTGAGATGGAGGCTGCCCCTACTTCCTGTGAAACTTTCAGAAGTTAGAATGGTATATCAACCATAGACACCCAGGAGAAGCTCTCCACACAGGGTTGTTTTGGTGCATCTTTTTTATATCAATAGGAGAGAGGCTGATTCAGACACATACCTTCATCCTGACCAGCTTGTTTGCCATGGAAGATGACTTTTGCTCTCTCAGGTCCTTCATAGCTGCCTACATCTTCTCCAGGGATCATTTCTGCATCAACCTTTGAGGTTCTCAGCAGGTGGAAGATTCCCTACATTCCTGTATTGTAAGACCTACTCTGTCCCTGCTCTTTTGTAAAGTTAGATTGAGGGAACAGTGTATGGTTAGGGTTAATAATATATTTTATTTGGTTTAGGAAACATTCTGTGGGATAAATAATGGTATTAGGAACCTGCGATATTCACAAGTATATATAGGTGAAATATAAGTATAAAACCTGAAATCTAGGTACGATTTGAAGCCCAGAAGGGAATTGGGCCCTTTAGTGTGATACTTAGCTTTGAATTATGTTCTACACAGATGTCTCAGATAAATCGATATGCAATGGCAGAGGACCTTGTACCTTGGA
Source organism: Callospermophilus lateralis (assembly GCF_048772815.1). Lineage (NCBI taxonomy): Eukaryota > Metazoa > Chordata > Mammalia > Rodentia > Sciuridae > Callospermophilus > Callospermophilus lateralis. The sequence continues at coordinate 391,140 of NW_027512087.1, read as the reverse complement.
TGAATAAATGTCTTAGAGAACATCCAGTCAAAAAGGAATAGTCGGCAGGATTAGGAAGGTAGTCAGTAGGTTTTGAAAAAAGAGTGAGTATAGGATTTGGACAAAACGTTCATTAGCAATAGGGTTTCGGGTAGAGAGTGAACGTAAATATGAGCACATATGAAGAGTCAGTCACAATGATGAACTGGGAAAAATATGTTGGAAAGCAGATATCAATAGAGACATTAGGAAAACAGGCAAAGTATAATGTGAGTGATAGGGTTAGAAATTTTCAACATGGTTGAGGATGAATATATAATCTTAGGTAGAAAGACATATGTAGTCATCAATAGGATTGATATTTTAGAGCATTAGGCAACCTGGGCATGGTTGTTTTTAATAATCCATTCTCACTTTCCATTTTGCTTTCGTGAAAGGTTAATAAAATAGTCACTTGTCACTTCCTGTTTTTCTGTATGCTTAACAAAACACTGTTGAAATCTTGAGAACTGTTTGCTATTTTGGTTCCCAGAATGTGCTATCCCCAACTGCCAAACTGCAGAATGTACTCCCTCACCCAGTTGCATGCAAACTGCACACTCGCCCTGACCCATAAATAAATTTCCATCCTTGCCCTGTCCAAGGAAAGTATATAAGCTCTGTTAAAGCTGTTCTCAGGGCTCTTTGCTCTATTCAAGTGAGCTCTGAGCCCCAGCATGCTGGACCCCCAATAAACACTTTGCTGTGGCTGAGTGAAAATGGTATACTGTTCTGTACTTAAAAGATGCTTTCTTTTGCTTGGCTCTGCATAAAGATAGTCAGTTGCTGTTTGCTTTCGAGTGGGTAGACCCAGAAACAGGAACGTCTTGTCAACTAACTTGGACTAGACTCCCACAGGGGTTCAAAATCTCCCCCACTCTCTTTGATGAAGCCCTTCACAGAGATCTCAACAACTTCAGAACTACACACCCCGAAGTCACCCTGATTCAATATGTGGATGTCCTGCTCCTGGCAGCCAACACCAAGGAAAACTTTGAGTCTGTGACCCAAGCACTATTATCTGAGCTTGCTCAACTCAGGTATAGAGCTTTGGCCAAAAAGGCCCAAATTTGCCAGCAAGAAGTAATCTTCCTGGGGTATTTCCTTAGGCACTGTAAATGATGGCTCACTGACCCCAGGAAACAAAACGTTGTGCAGATACCACCCCCATTTAACAGGAGACAACATAGAGAGTTTCTTGGAACTGCTGGCTTTTGCAGGTTATGGACCTGGGTTTGTGTTCATAGCTGCTCCTTTATACCCGCTGTTAAATGAGAATGCCCAATTCCAATGGACCCTTTGAGCACCAGCAAGCTTTTGATAACATCTAAGAACACTAACACTGAACACCTCAACTTCACTGAGCCCAGCCTGCAATTTCAGAAAGCCCTACACTATGTTAAAAATGTACATCAACTCAATCAACTTAGTTCAAAGAAACTGCAGCCATTCCTGTAGGATCAAGAACAGAGTTTTAGACTAACTCACTCACAGTGAATGGAAATAACTGAATGGGTAACAAAAGCCTGTCGGTTCTGTTAATTGGTTAATGCTTACCATTCCAAGCTTCCTGCAGGAAAGCACGTACCAGGAACCAGACCAGGACAATTCTGGGAAGTGGACTTTACCTAAATTAAGCCAGCGAGATATGGACTTAAATATCTCCTAGTCTTTGTAGATACATTTTCAGGATGGATTGAAGCCTTTCCCACAAAAAAAAAAAAAAAAAAAAAAAAACCGGCACAAATGGTGGTCAAGAAGATCCTGAAAGATATTTTTCAAAGACAGGGCCTGCCTAATGTAATGTGGTCTCATAATTGAACGGCGTTCATGGGCCAGGTAAACCAGGGGTTAGCCAGGACCCTGGGGATTAATTGGAAGTTACATTGTGTTTATAGACCCCAAAGCTCAGGACACATGAAAAAATAAATAGAAGCATTAAAGAGACCTTAAATAAATTAAGCTTAGAGACCGTCATAAAAGGGTAGACTATGCTCCTGCCTTATGCACTGTTTCATGAAAGAAATACTCCCTTTGTTTCTTTGTGTAACATCACCCCCTATGAAATTCTCTATGGGGCCCCTCCTCTGGTAAGGGACCTAACCCCAACTCTAAGACCTAAGTATCCCTTCCACACACCCTTGCTTGACAGACTTAAATCTCTTGAAAGAACTCAGCTATACCTGTGGAAACAGCTGGCCACTGCCTTCCAACCTGGGGACGAGGGGACTCCACATCGATATCAAGTAAGAGAATTCCTCTACATAAGAGGACATCAGGTGTCATCCCTGGAACCCCGCTGGAAAGGACCATACCAGGTGCTACTTATAACACCTACAGCGGTAAAAGTAGACGGAATCACTTCCTGTATCCATGCCTCTCATCTCAAGCCTGCAACCTGTCCAGACTCTGGCTGGAAACTGGAAAAGACTGGTAACCCGTTCAAATTGTGTATTTGCCACGTAGATAAGGCTATAGACTTTCCCCTTGGCCACCAGTAGACCTAACACTCATTAGCCCGTTCAGAAGCAATGGCTGATCACAAATCCTACAAGACAAGAAGTATGGTCTATCTTGCATACAGCCCCCTTAGGAACCTGGTGGCCATCTCTCCACCCAGACATTTGTCAGCTGGATATAGGTCTTTCCTATTAGGATATCCTTGATGAAGAGGATCCCACTAAAATTCCATTAAATCATTTCCGTACCATAGATAATGGAAACAAACATTATGGTTGTATAGACAGGCAAGCCAGATGCAGGTTGGCTAGCCTATATTAGTATGTTTGCCCCGCAGACTATCAAAGCCACTAACCGCCATGGCTGAGTGTGGGAAAAGATGACTTCTTCTGTAAGTCATGGGGATTTGAGCATACAGGGGCTGCCTGGTGGAATGTAAAATCCTCATCAAATTCAGTACACAGCATTGGCCATATTACTACTTAGACATCTAAAACAGATGGCGCCAAGAGGAGTCTCTAGATCCTCAAATTCTGTGTGAACTTTTTACCTTCTGCAAGTGCTCAAAAGGGTGAAAGGAAATTCCCCTATGTGGAGGCCTTTTCCCTGTTTCCCTCACATCCTGAACTATGCTTCTCCAATAGTTCCTCACCCTCAGCTATCTGCTCCAGACTCTCTGCTGTCAGTCCTACCTCAGCAACCTTATTTCTCCCCTCCAATTACTAGATCCAAAACCCAAACCTCCGCTGGTTCTCAGAGCATTGCCCCCTTGCTGAGTTAGCAGGTACTGAGGTACCCATCCACCCACTCACTCCTCTCTTCCTCTGTCAGTACCCGCACCGGGTCGCACCAGGTCCTCTTACCAGCTAACCTAAAGCTCAAACCAGCTTAGGAGATCCCTCAGACCCCTATTGAAGATGTAATGAAAATGACCTTTAAAGTTGCTTTGTGATCACTGAAAACAGGTTACTAAGAATTTAAAGTGCCTCACAGGCTTTTCGGGATAGTCACTCCCATCTTCCCCTCTGCTCTACCTGTTATACTGCTCAAGTTTTTGTTTCTAGGAAAATCCCAAACCCCTTTCCCATTATTCTTTTATATCTCTCCTTCCTATTTCTCAGATCCACGGAGCAGCTCTCACCCTCCGCCTTCCCCGTCTTCCCCCTCTGTACCAGGCCCACAGAAAAATCTTAACTGAACTTCTCCAGAAGTCTTCACCATGACTTTAGGATTTTCAGCAAAAGAGTCCCTATAAAAGAGTTCAGTGTAGATAAACTTCCTGTTTTTCTGTTGCCCTGCTCTACTTGGCTACTGGCTGCAAAAATCAGCACTCCTAAGCTTGACACCCCTTTAATAGTTTTTCATACAATATGTGAACAAGGCCTCTGGCCTTGAGCTGGGGCTTCATAGAGATGGCTATATTTTTAAGATATAAAATTACCAACTGGGCTCCATGGTAACACTGCAGGGGGATAAAAGAAAAGGAAGAAAAAGCTCTCCCCCTCCCAGGTGTCCTTGAAAGTTTAACTTGCCCACCAAAGAGGAAAAAACAGAAAAAAACTTCTTTTTGTGAAGTTCTGCAGACTGTGAACTTCTTAGTCCCTTCCCTTTCAGGTTGGGTACAAAATTCTGAAACTACCTAAACTTGGGGTTCAGGGAATTAATTGATTACAACAGAAGCAATGCCCGCTGAATCCGGTTGCAACCAAATAGGACTGTTTCCCTGTCTTCTGTGCTATCTTAGGTGCCTTGCCTTGACTGCCCCTACAACAGTATAATTCTATATACTTAAACATTGTTTATGTTTTAATGAAATGGTCAACAGATGTGATTAATTGTGAAATGGTGAAGATGTTTCCCAGATTGCTCTATAATGACCCAGGTTCATTTGAAGTTCAAACAGGGGGGCATACAACCCAGTTCCACTGGGAACATATATCTCTTACTTTACCTATCATATTAGGAAGTGGAGTTGCTGCAGGGGTAGTCACAGGAACCACTGCCCTGGTCCATGGTACACAACAAATGACCCAAATAGAAGCAGCAATAGACCAAAACTTAAAGATATTAGAAACCTCCATCACAGTTTTCAGGAATCTTTAACCTCTCTCTCTGAAGTTGTTTTACACAACAGTCGAGGGTTTGACCTCCTCTTCATGAGAGAAGGGGGCCTTTGTGCTGCATTGATGTAAGAATGCTGTTTTTATGCCGACCATAATGAAGTTGTAAAAAAACCTATGAGTAAAATAAAAGGATGCCTTGAAGAGTGTCAATGAGAGACAGACGCCCCAAAAGGGTGGTTTGAGTCTTGGTTATCACAGTCCCCCTGTTTATCTACGCTTTTATCACCCCTGGCCTGTCCAATAATAATCTCCATATTATAGCTAACTATAAAACTCTGTTTGCTCAACCGTGTAATTTCTTTTTTCCAAGCTCAAATTGGACAAGTTAAACTTATGGTAATACCCCACTAGCAGACATAGAATGTGACACCCCCCAATAATCACTATTATGATGAAAATTAGCCAGAAGAAGAAGTGGGGAATGAAAGGTTAATAAAAAAGGAACTTGGAAATTCCTGTTTTTTTGTATGCTTAACAAAACACTGTTGAAATATTGAGAACTGTTTGCTAACCTTGTTCCCATATTGTGCTGTCCCCAACTTCGAAATTGCAGAATGTATTCCCTCATCCGGTTACACGCAAACCGCCCACTCACTCTGACCCATCAATAAATTTCCGTCCCTACCCTTTTCAAGGAAAGTATATAAGCTCTCCTTAAGCTGTTCACAGGGCTCTCTGCTCTATTCTTGTGAGCTCTGAGCCACAGCATGCTGGACCCCCAATAAACCTCTTGCTGTGGCATGAGACACTCTCCTGGTGGTCTCTTCCTCCGATGCTTGCACGAACATTACTTGGATGATTGAATGTAGAAGAGAAAATCCAGTCAAAAAGGGATAGTCGGTAGGATTAAGAAGATAGTCGGTAGGTTTAGGAAGAAGAGTGAGTATAGGATTTGGAACAAAATCTCTTTAGCAATAGGGGTTCGGTTAGAGAGTGAATGTAAATGTCAGCACATGTGAACAGTCACAATAATGAAATGGGAAAAGAACGTAGGAAAGCAGATATCAATAAAGACATTACGAAATCAGGCAAAGTATAAAGTGTGTGATACGATTAGACATTTTCAACAGGGTTGAGTTAGAATATATAATCTTAGGAAGAAACAAATATGTAGTCACCAATAGGATTGACATTTGAGAGCATTAGGCAACCTTGACATGGATGTTTTTTGTAATCCATGCTCACTTTCCATTTAGGTTTTGGTACAATCATAAGTGTGACGTTTGCATTTGTGTCCAGAATATTACTGTGATAATATGTATATGTAGATCTGGTGACATGAGTGTTTATTCCACCATTTCTGGGAGCAATTTTTTGAAGACATATAAATGGGTATAGGGGGTACAAAGAGGTATACACTGTGTCAATGAATATAGAGATAATGCATGAATAGACCATAAGTGAATAAATAATATAACTGGTTCCACATTAAATAACGGATTGAATTGATATCTGAAAATATATAAGAAATCTTATATTGATATACAATCATTCATTCCAACCATTTATACATCTAATATCAATATTAGGGTTATGGTTTATAATGAGGATATGTTATTTTTGCTACAAAAGTGATTATGGAAATCGAAAATAATGTGTTTGGAAAGAGTCAGTCACAATGCTGGCAATATGTGAACAAGGCCTCTGGCCTTGAGCTGGGGCTTGACAGAGATGGCTACAGTTCTAAGTTAAAGAAGTTACCAACTGGGCTCCATGGTAAAAGCTGGCAGGGAGAAAAAAAAAAGAGAAGAAAAAAGCTCTGCCCCTCCCAGGTGTCCTTGAAATGTTAACTTGCACAGAAGGAAGAGAAAAAAAAAAAAAAAAACAGAAACAAAAACTGCTTTTAATGAACTTCTGCAGACTGTGAACTTCTGAGTCCCTCCCTTACATGTTGGGTACAAAATTCTGAAACAATCTAAACTTAGAGTTCAGGGGATTAAATGATTACAATAGAAGCAATGCCCTCTAAATCCGGTTGCAACCAAATAGGACTGTTTCGCTGTGTTCGGTGCTATGTTAGTTGCCTTACCTTGCATTGTCCATCCCTTTTCTCATGAAAAGACCAGTCAAGAAACATGGAGGAATGCATGTGCTCTGAAGCAGAAAGTGATTGATAGTGAATCAAATGCCTATAAATTTCCTAAGTTGTGGATGAAATACATATCCTATGATGTGCATAAATTAAAGAAATAGTAATCTACCAGTGTTGAATAAAAATGAACGTCAAAATACACACCATGTCCAATTGGAATCTACTTGTATTGATGTTAAACTGGGTCAGGTACTGTAGAAATATTAGGATTTGTGTGCACCATTCACTGAAGTTCCTTTTCGGTACTAGGAAAGAAATATGTTTTTCAGGTAAATAAATATTTCTAAGAATAATCTTGTGAAAAGTTGATTATAAATTCACATATATGAATATGAATGAATTTGGTGAGTGTAAAATAAAACACATATTTCATATTTTGAAAAATCTGGAGAGTCTATCTATCTATCTATCTATCTATATATATATGTGTGTGTGTGTGTGTGTGTGTGTGTGTGTGTACACACACACACACAGACATTAAAAATAGCAATATATACGCCAATCAAAATTCAAAATGAAATATATATCATTGACAGATCCAAAAATATTTATTTAACTGAACATGGATTTATGAATAATATTGATCAAGTAGGAAGCTCACCCATAATTTGAATTTTCAGTTCCAACATCATTTTGGAGGAGTGATCCCTTACAGTTTGTATCTGTCAAGTCAGCCACCTCACATGAATGGACGTGTGGTCCCAGTAGGATTCTATGTTTGCATATAAAAATACAGGTGGTGAATAGGCTACAGAGAGGGGAGACAGGAATTCACATATTGGTTAACTTTAAAAAAACATGGAGAACGACTTCAACAAAAAGTTGACTAGATTTATAACTCCCACAATATATAATGCAAAAGGCAAGTCCAACTATACACCATGCCTCCTCTGAAATGCTTGTATTTTTATTCTGTTTGAGTTATTTTTCTCCATCTTATTAGTATTAGTATTCAGAGTGTAGTAGGGTAGGGGTTAGTGTCGGGGATTAAGTATTTCGAAAGAAAAATTGGAAAATTAATCCAATGTGTATGTAAATGTGTGCTCCACAAATATCCTCCCACTCTCATACAGAAAAATGCCTTGACAGTACCTTCGCTCCAACTAAAACACTATTAGAGGAGAAGAATTAGAAAATCAGTGAATACATATCTGGAATGGAATATGCTCACAGTTTTGAAAAATTGGAGGTGGTAGATGATTTTCAAAAAGAAAGGGACAGGGTAAACACTCCACAAACATGGAGTTCTGCTGGCCTAAAGACTTCTTGAGAAACTGCCTCTGAGGTTGGGCCCTTGAACTATATGTGGTTGTCAGGAGCTTTAGCTTCCTTTGTACTGAGACCATCAATGCTGGGTCTGCATCTATGTGACATGGAGGAAATTGTTTCTTATTTTCCAATGAAAATGAGGCAACAGTGCTGAATTCTCTCTTTGTAGGTAACCTGTGGCCACTGGAGGCTAAGTGTATCCCCGTGTGGACTGTGAAGCCATTTGGACATCCTCCAATTTTTGTGGTGTTTCTCGCTGCTGCACTGGGAGTTTGGGATTTGCTTCACAAAATACATGGAGTTCAACTGGGACACAGTGCTGGAGGGATTTCTGTCGGGAGTGGTGGGTCAGGGTCTGCAGGATAATGCACCAACCAGGCTTCTATCCCACATTGCTTTCCCCCTTGACCATAGCAACCTGATTCTGAACATTGCCCTGAAACCTCTCAATATAACAAGATGCCTTTACAAAGAAGGGTCTGCTGGCTGCACCATGTCAGTAACAACCATTTGGAAGCCAAGGGCAGATCCACATTGCCCCACTACATGTTTTATCACAAACCTTCCCACCACTGTTTTAGGCCCACTAATCAGCAGGCTCCAAATTACTGGCATCTCTGTTCTACACCACTTTCATGAAACCCAGTCAATCAAGGCACTGTCTGGCACACTCAAGATCAGCAACAGCACATCCAAAGGTTCTCCAGTGCCACCAGGTCATGGGAATTTCAAAAATTTCACGGTATTTTTCTAGCCATTTTTCTAGGATGATGTTGCAAGCACTATGGGTTTCAATATATTCAGGAACCGTTAAATGGTGAAGAAGCACATTTCAATGAAAGCTCTGGAGAACTCTCAAAGGCAAGGCTTCCAAAATAGTGGCCAAAAGGTCACTTGAATCCAGTCATATTGAGGTCTACAATATGAGGTCCATGTGTTTTTTGACACTGAACTATGGCTGCCCTGTCTTTCAGAATACAATCAAGTGATATCCTGGCTGAGATTCCCAGTGCTTTGTGGAAAGCCACCATGGGCCTAGATCTCAGTTTCCAAGGGTGACTTTCATTGCGTGGCTTCCTAAAATCCCAAAACAATTCATGGCAATACTTCTCTGAGGTAAGTTCTAGAACTCAGTCTCTAAGGGGAATCACACCAGAGTTCAAGCACAGGTAGACCCAGTCATTTCTTCCAACCACCACACAAATGACCACAATTAAAACCAAAACACTCCACACGGCCCTAATCTTCTTCCATATAGACACTCATCATATCCTTTGGCTGGAGTTTTCCATAAGGGGTGCAGCCCAAGACAGTGTCCAAAATAAGCTCCCTTAACCCTCATTTGCCTAAAGTCAGGGTGGCCTGGACACCCTTACCGTAAACCAGGAGTGATCAAATAGGTCTGCCATTAATACTTTTCCACTTCTTCAATTTTAGGCCTTTTAACTGTGGCATTTAGATTATTTATGTGAACTGTAGTCAAGAGAAAACCGAAGCACCTATGGGCTAGCCTCTCCATGGCTTTGAAGAATTCATTTGACCCAAAGGATCCTTATTCTCACTTGATGGAGGTCAGAAACCTTACAGAGAAAGGCGAGAGACTTCATCTACAATGACTGTAATTTTTGCATTTTGATTTTGTATGCACACATGGGATTTTTCTTTACATCCATCAGGTGTAGGGAATCTAAGCCATAGACTCACACAGGGCCAAGAGACTGATTCAGACACATCCCTTTCCAAAGCAGTTAAGTAAAGAGCCACAGGTAATGCCCATTTATATCCATTTGAATACTGGTTACTTCAGGTTTCACAAAGGGGTGGCCTGAGGCAAAGTCCTTCCTGATATTCAGGGCAAAAGAACAATAGGCAAGCAAAAGCCCCAAAGCAGAGTTTCTCCACTGAGACTTTACTGGTCACACTGATATCTGAGTTTTCTGAGATGCTCGCCATTCCCTTCAGCTATCCAGTACATGCCCATATCACAGAGCTTGGAGGTGGTAAATATCTTGGACAGAAAACCATGAGCCTATTCTGGAGTGTAGGCAGAATTCAGGAAGGAAACAAGAACTTAGGAAGTTTGAAGGTGTTGCCCTTCGATAAGGCAAGCCACAGTCCATTTATATATTGGGCAAGATTGATGCTGGGAAGCTTTCTACTAGACAGGACACATCCATTGATGCATTCTCTTTTCTAATGTCTGCAACCACAGACACACTGGGAAACACAGACATAGAAACACTTGCCTTGTCAAATGACTTACTAGAAACAGTTCACTCCAAACCAAACAAACCGCCTTTCCTACATTTTCTCAGAACATGAGACAAAACCACAAACACACAACTAAAACCACAAATGCATCTCCTTTCCCCAAGTAGGTTTGTGACTATTCAGAGTGTACTCTCACTGGTGAGCCTTACTATGTTCCTCTGAAATGGCCTGTCCTGTCTCAGATATGGTCTCCTTGGCCAACTCTGAAAATGTCAGGAGCCCACGGTGATCCACTACTTGCTTTCTCTGGAAAGGCCAGTCTTCAAAGCTTTCCTGGCATTTGGCCATCCTCACATCAGTATATACCAAGAAAGACTGTCTCTGTCATTGGAATATCCAAACAAGTGAGCCCACTGGGACTGGGATTGGGACTGGCTCTGAGTGCCTGGCTTCCTATATCGCAAGTTCAGAGAGTTCCATCACCAAGGAATAGAGATGAGGTCACTTCCTTCAGGAACTGAATAAGTTCACTGCCTTTGCAACCACTTTGTCCTAACAGTTGCTTCCAAGGGTCCCATGAGATGGATGCTGCCCCTATTTCCCGTGACACTTTCACAAGTTAGAATGGTATATCACCGATAGGCACCCATGAACAGCTCTCCACACAGGGCTGGATTTGTCTATCTTCTGTACATTAGGAACAGAGGGGCTGATTCAGACACAACCCCTCATTCAGACAAGGCTGTTTTCCATGGAAGAAGACTTTTGCACTCTCTGGTCCTTCATAGCTGCCTACATCTTCTCCAGGGATTATTTCTGCATGGAACTTTGAGGTTTTCAGCAGGTGTTATATCCCCTACATTCCTTATTGTAAGACAAACACTGTCCCTGCTCTTCTATAAAGTTAGAATGTGGGAACAGTATATGGTTTTGGTTAATAACATGTTCGATTTGGGTTAGGAATCATTTTGCTGGATGAATAATGGTATTGAAAACCTGCGATATTTATAAGAATATAGAGGTCAAATATATGTATGAAAACAGAAATCTAAGTAAGATTTGAAGCCCAGAAAGGGATTGGGCCCTTGATTGGGAGACTTAGCTTTGAATTATGTCCTGCACAGATGTCTCAGATGAATCAATACACAATGGCATCGGACCTTGTACCTTGGATGATTGAATGTTGAAGAGAACATCCATTCTAAAAAGGATAGTCAGTAGGATTTGGGAGATAGTCGGTAGATTCAGAAAGAAGAGAGAGTATAGTATTTGGACCAAAAGTTGTTTAGCAATTGGGTTTCAGGTAGAGAGTGAATGTAAATGTCAGCACAAATGCACAGTCAAAATGATGAACTGGGAAATTATGAAGGAAAAGAGATATCAATAGAGACATTAGGATATCAGGCAAAGTTTAAAGTGAGTGATAGGATTAGACATTTTCAACAGGGTTGAGTTTGAATATATAATCTTAGAAAGAAACAAATATGTAGTCAACAATTACATTGACATTTGAGAGCATTAGGCAACCTGGTCATGGATGTTTTCAGAAATACATGCTCACTTTAAATTTAGGCTTTGGTACAATTATAAGTGTGACCTTTGCTTTATTTTCCAGAATATTACTGTGATAAAATGTATATGTAGGTCAGGTGACATGAGTATTTCTTCCACCATTTCTGGGAGCAATATTTTGGAGACGTATAAATGAATATTGGGAGTACAAAGAGGTGTACCATCTCTCTATGAATATAGAGATAATGCAAGAATAGACCATACTGAGAGTAAATAATATAATTGGTAAACGTTAAATAACGGATTGAATTGATATCTGAAAATATACAGGAAATCTTATATTGATATACAATCATTCATTCCAACCAGTTATACTTCTAATGGTAATATTAGGGTTATATTTTATCATGACGAGTGTGTGAGTTTTGCTTCAAAAGTGATTATGGAAATCAAAAATAATGTGTTTAGAAAGAAGTCTCATGAAAAGTCTTATCAAGAAACATGGAGGAATACATGTGTTCTGAAGAAGGAAGTTATTGAAAGTGAAACAAATGCCTATAAATTTGCTAACTTGTGTATGAAATATATATCTTATGATGGGCATAAACTGAAGAAATAGTAATGTACCAGTGTTGACTAAAAATGAACATCAAAATACATATCATGTTCCATAATAATTTACTTGCATTGATGTGACATTGGGTCAGTTACTGTAGAAATATTAGAATTCGTTTGCACCATTCACTGAAGTTAGTTTTCAGTTCTAGGAAACAAATATGTATTTCAGGTGGATGAATATTTCTGAGAATAATCTTTTGAAAATTTGATTATAAATCCACATACATGAATACGAATGAATTTAGGGAGTGTACAATAAGACACATATATTTCATATTTTGAAAAATTTGGAGAGTATATATATATATATATATATATATATATATATATATATATATACACACACACACACATACACACACATTAAAAAGTAGCAACATATATGCCAATCGAAATTCTTCATGAAATGTATATCATCCAGTGGTACAAAAATATTCATTATACTGAATATGATTTTATTTATCATGTTGTTCATCTAAGAAGCTCACCCATAGGTTGAATTTTCAGTTCTAACTGTGTTTAGGAGGAGTGATCTCTTCTCCCAATTTGTATCTGCCAAGTCAGCCACCTCACAAGAATGTACATGTGATAACAGGTAGGATTCTATATGTGCATATGAAATTACATGTGCTGAATTGGCTACAGAGAAAGGCAGAGAGGAATTCACCTATTTGTTACCTTTAAAAACACATGGATCTTCTTCTATTTCTCTCTTTATGGTTCTGTAGTTTTCATTGTATAAGTCTTTCACCTCTTTTGTTAGGTTGATTCCCAAGTATTTTATTTTTTTTTTAAATATTGTGAATGGAGTGTTTTTCCTCATTTCCGATTCAGAAGTTTTGTTACTGATATACAAAAATGCCTTTGATTTGTGCGTGTTGATTTTTTATCCTTCCACTTTGCTGAATTCATTTATTAGTTCTAGTAGTTTTTTTGTAGACCCTTTTGGGTCTTCTAGGTATAGAATCATGTCATCCGCAAACAGTGATAATTTAAGTTCTTCTTTTCCTATTTTTATGCCTTTAATTTCTTTCATCTTTCTAATTGCTCTGGCCAGTGTTTTGAGAACTATATTGAATAGAAGTGGTGATAGAGGGCATCCCTGTCTTGTTCCTGATTTTAGAGGGAATGCCTTCAATTTTTCTCCACTCAGAATGATGCTAGCCTGAGGCTTAGCATAGATAGCTTTCACAATTTCGAGGAAAGTTCCTGTTATCCCTAGTTTTTCTAATGTTTTGAATATAAAGGAATGCTGTACTTTGTCGAATGCTTTTTCTGCATCTATTGAGATGATCATATGGTTCCTATTTTAAGTCTATTTATGTGGTGAATAACATTTATTGATTTCCGTATATTGAACCATCCTTGCATCCCAGGGATTAATCCTACTTGATCATGGTGCACAATTTTTTTGATGTGCCTTTTTGTCCGATTCGCCAGAATTTTATTGAGGATTTTTGTATGTAGTTTTATCAGAGATATTGGTCTGTAGTTTTCTTTCTTTGAGGTGTCATTGTCTGGTTTCGGAATCAGGGTGATGTTGGCCACATAGAATGAATTTGGCAAAGCTCCCTCTTTTTCCACACCCTGAAATAAATTGAAAAGTATTGGTATTAATTCTTCTTTAAAGGTTTTGTAAAACTCCGCTGTATACCCATCTGGTCCTGGGCTTTTCTTGGTTGGTAGTCTTTTGATTGCTTCTTCAATCTGATCCATTGATATTGGTCTGTTCAAATTGTGTGTATCCTCCAGACTCAGTCTGGGCAATTCATAGGATTTAAAAAATTTATCGATGTCTTCACTCTCTTCTATTTTATTGGAATATAGGTTTTCAAAATAATTTTAAAAATGTGGCATTTATACACCATGGAGTATTACGCAGCACTAAAAAATGACAAAATCATGGGATTTGCAGGGAAATGGATGGTATTAGAGTAGATTATGCTTAGTGAAGCTAGACAATCCCTAAAAAAACAAATTCCAAATGTCTTCTTTGATATAATGAGAGCAACTAAGAACAGAGCAGGAAGGAATAGCAGGAAGAAAAGGTCAACATTAATAAGAGACATGAGGTGGGAGGGAAAGGGAGAGAAAAGGGAAATTGCATGGAAATGGAGGGAGACCCTCAATGTTTTACAAAATTATATATAAGAAGTTGTGAGTGGAAGGGGAAAATAAACAAGTAGGAAAATGAATTACAGAAGATGGAGTAGAGAGAGAATATGGGAGGGGAGGGGAGGGGAGGGGGGATAGTAGAGGCTAGGAAAGGTAGCAGAATACAACAGATACTATTAGGGCATTATGTAAAAATGTGGATGTGTAACCGATGTGATTCTGCAATCTGTATTTGGAGTAAAAATGTGAGTTCATAATCCACTTGAATCTAATATATGTAATACAAGATGTCAAGAGTTTTGTAATATTTTGAACAACAAATAAAAAAAAAACATGGAGAACTATTTCAACAAAAAATTGACTAGATTTATAACTCCTACCCTGTATAATGCAAAAGGCAAGTCCAACTATACACTATGCCTTGTCTGAACTGCTTGTATTTCTATTCTTTTTGGGTTATTTTTCTCCATCATATTAGAATTATTAGTCAGAGTCTAGTACGGTATGGGTTAGTTTCAGGGATTCAGTATTTTGAATGGAAAATAGGAAAATAAATCCAATGTGTATGTAAATATGTGCTACACAAAAATCTTCCCACTCTCATCCAGAATAATGCCTTGACATTACCTTCGCCCCAAGTAAAACACAATTAGAGGAGAAGAGTTAGAAAAACTGTGAATACATATCTGGAATGAAATATGCTCAAGAGTTCACAACCTTGAAGGTGGTAGAGGAGTTTCCAAAAGTTAGGAACAGGTAAATATTCGACAAAATTGGAGCTCTGCTGGACTAAAGACTTCTTGAGAAACTGCCTCTGAGTTTGGGCACTTGAAATATTTGTTGTTGTCAGGAGCTTTAGCTTCCTTTGTAGAGAGACCATCAAAGCTGGGTATGTATCTAAGTGACCTGGAGGAGATGGTTTCTTATTTTCTAATGAACATGAGGCAGCAGTGCTGAATTCTCTCTTTGTAGGTAAACTGTGGGGACTGGGGGCTAACTCTTTCCGTGTGGACTCTAATGCCATTCGGTCATCCTCCACTTGTCGTGGTGTTTCTTGCTGCTGCAATGCGAGCTTGGTATTTGCTTCACACAATACAAGGAATTCAACTGGGACACAGTGCTAAAGGGAGTTCTGTCACGTGCGGTGTTTCAGGGTCTGCAGGATAATGTACCACCCAGGCTTCAATCCCACATAGCTTGCATCCTTGACCATAGCAATTTGATTCTGAACATTGCCCTGAAAACTCTGCATATTAAAAGATGCCTTTACATAGAAGGGTATGCTGGCTGCACCATGTCAGTTACAAGCCATTTGGAAGCCAATGGCAGATCCACATGGCCCCACCACAGATATTTTCTCACACACCTGCACACAACTTCTCTAGGCCCACTTCTCATCAGGCCCCAACTTACTGGCATCTCTGTTCTTACACCATTTTCATGGTCATGGGAATTTCAAAAATTTCATGGTATTTATCTAGCCATTTTTCAAGATTGATGTTGGAGGCATTGTGGTTTAAATTCATTCTGGAATCATTCAATGGTGAGGAAGCTCATTTGAATGAAAGCTCTGGTGAAATCTCTGAGGAAAGGCTTCCCAAAGAGTGGCCAAAAGGTCACATGAACCCAGGCCTATTGCTGTCTACAATGTGAGGTCCATGTGTGTTTTGACTCTCATCTATGGCTGCTATGTCTTTCAGAATAAAACCATGTGATATCCTGGCTGAGATTCCCAGTGCTCTGTGGAAAGCAAACCTGGGCCTAGATCTCGGTTTCCAAGGGCGACTCTCATGCGTGGCCAACTAAAATCCCAACACATTTCATGATAATACTTCTCTAAGGTCAGTTCCAGAACCCAGTCTCTAAGGGGAATCACACCAGATTTCAGCCCAGGTGTACCCAGTCATATCTTCCAACTACCACACAAATGATGACAATTAAAATCAAAACACTCCCACATGGCCCTCATCTTCTTCCATATATTCACTCTCATTCTAAGCTCTGTCTGGAGGTTTCCATGAGCGGCGAAGTCCAAGAGAGTGTCCAAAATAAGCTCCCTTGCCCCTCATTGCCTAAAGTCATGGTGGCCTGGACACCCTTCCTGTGAACCAGGTGTGATCAAATAGGCCTGCCCTAAATACGCCTAGGCTTCTCCAATTTGAGGCCTACTGACTGTCAGGTATAGATATTTTTATGTGAACTGGAGTCATGAGAAAACCCAAGAACCTATGTGCTAGACTCTCCAGGGCTTTGAAGAACTCATTTGACACAAAAAATCCCTATTCTCACTTGATGGAGGTCAGGAGCCTTACAGAGGAAGGTGAGAGACTTCATGCACAGGGACTGCTCTTTTGGCCATTTTGGTTATGGATTCACACACGGAATGATCCATCAGGTGATGAGAATGTAAGCCACAGCCTCACACAGATCAAAGAGGCTGATTCAGACACATCCCTTTCCAAAGCAATTTAGCAAATACCCACTGGTGATGCCCATTTATTTCCATTTGAAAACTGTGTGCTTCAGGCTTCACAAAGGTGTGCCCTGAGACAAAGAGCTTCCTGACATTCTGGGCAAATTAACAATAGGTAAGCAAATGGGCCAAAGTATAGTTTCTCTACTGAGACTTTACAAGACACACTGATGTCTGATTTTTCTAAAATGCTCCAATTTCCATATATTAAATTATGTAGAGACAATAATGAACAAGAGCAAGTCATGGCAGCTGCAGTAAAACAGGCTTTAGAACAAGGGCAAGTCGTGGCAGCTGCAGTAAAATAGGCTTTAGATGCCAGGACAAGAACATGCTACAATTGTGAACAAACAGGACATTTTAAAATGAATTGCCCCATAAGAGGAGGGTTTAACAAAACTAGGTATCAAAGGAGTAGAATACGGGGTATTTGACCAGGATGCCATAGAGGGAGACATTGGACTAATGAATGCCATTCTCAAACCACCATAGAGGGTAGTATATTATCAAAAAACAAACAAGGACCAGATGTTTATCCATGATATCATGGAGAAAGGCATCAGGTTACTTTGCCAGAAAATGGACAGGGGGACCCAATGCTCTGGGGCCCAAAACCACAAATATACGGAGCACTGGAGGAACCCAGCAACCCCATCAGGGTAGTGCCAAAGACACATTGTCCATCAGAGCCCTCAACAGACAAACCAGAGGGAGTGCAGGGTTGGACATCTGCACCTCTGTCAGAGCAGTACTAACTCCAGAGATGGGAGTTCAAATCATTCTCTCAGGGGTAAAAAGCTCTTCCCCAAGGAGCAGTAGGCTTATTGTTGGGACGCAGCTCTTCTACTCTAAAAGGACTTATGATAAGTCCTGGGGTAATTGACCCTAATTATGAAGGTGAAATAAAAATTATAGCCAGTTCTCCAAAGGGTATATCAGTAATTTCACCAAGAGACAGAATAGCACAGTTACTAATAATACCACGCTTACATGATAAATTTTCCAGTCATGTTGTAGAAAGAGGTTCCAAGGGATTAGGCTGCACAGATGTAGATTTTGCTATGTTTTCTCTAAAGTTAGATTCTTGCCCCATACTAAAACTAAATATTCAAGGACATGAATTAAATGGGCTACTGGATACAGATGCAGAACTTAGCATCATCTCTCGTCCAGAATGGCCAAAATATTGGCCATTACAACCATCCACTCAAACACTTCAAGGCCTAGAATTGGCGACTAATCCCCATCAAAGAGCAATGGTATTAGATTGGAAGGATCCTGAAGGATGTGAAGGAACTATATAGCCATATGTATGGATCATCTTCCCGTAAATTTATGGGGATGAGATGTCCTAGATGAGTTAGGTTTGAAATTAACAAAAAAACATCAATTAAAATATACCCACAATTATGGTTAGACAAGGTTTTAGGATAGGAAAAAGATTAGAAAAACAATATCAAGGTATAGCAGCTCCAATACTAATAGATCAAGGTACAGACAGAAATGGGTTGGATTTTAAGAAAGGGACACTAAGACAATAAAAATTACTTGGAAATAAGAAAGACCAGTATGGGTTCCTCAGTGGACCCTGACTAAAGAAAAGGTACCAGCAGCCCATGATCTGGTCAAACAACAATTAGCAGAAGACATATAAAACCATCTGTATCTCCCCATAATACTCCCAGTTTTGTCATCAAAAAGTAATCTGGTAAATGGAGATTATTGCAAGATTTAAGAGGCATTAATAATGAGATGGTTATTATGGGACATGCTCAATCAGGGATTCCACAATTATCTGCTTTGCCAAAACTTGGTATGATTCATGTATAGATATTAAAGATTTTTTTTTCATTTCCAATTCAACCTTAGGATAGTCCATGTTTTGCATTTACTAACCCTGCACTGAATCATGAATGTCCTGATCAGAGATACAAATGGAAAGTACTCCCTCAAAGGATGGCTAATAGCCCAACTATGTGTCAAATTTATGTTAACAAAGTAATCCAGCCACTTAGAAATCAAAATCCTGAACTACAAATATTTCACTATATGGATGATATATTATTAGCACACAAAGCTAAAAACACATTGCTAGAATGTTATGCCACACTTAAAAACATATTAAAAAATATAAACTAGAGATAACAATAGATAAAGTAGAATTAAATTTTCCAATTAATTATTTAGGAGTTCTATTATCCTCAACCATGATCTGTCCACCAAAAATTCAAGTACGAATAGATCAACTCAAATCACTTAATGACTTTCAAATGTTATTAGGAGACATAAATTGGATAAGGCCTTATCTAGGTATACGCACAATAGAGTTGGAACCTTTTTTGATATCCTAAAAGGTCCATCAGATCCAAATTCACCCCGCATGTTAACGCCTGAAACAAGAAAGGCATTAAAAATTATTGAAACATATATGGAAAATATGCATTTGGATAGAATTGATTTAAGTTTGTCTTTATTATTTATTGTACTACCAACAAAAAATATTACTACAGGAGTATTTTGGCAAGAAGGTCCATTATTATGGATGCATTTATCTTATTCCCCTAACAATATTCTTACTCGGTATACTGAGGCTGTAGGACAATTAATACTGAAAAGAACAAAAGCAGCAAAGGAAGTGTTTGGAATTTCTCCCAATAAAATAATTACTCCATATACTCTGAATCAAATTGATGAGTTAGCTAATGAGTTAAATACTTGGGCAATAATCATGTGCAAATCTAATATTTCATTTGATAATCACTTACCATCTAATCCTTTATTGTCTTTTTGATCATTTCATCCTGTAATTTTTCCAAAAATGACAAGAAAAACACCTATCATGAATGCTCCAAATATATTCACTGATGGGTCAAATAATGGTACAGCAGCAATAGTTACACCTGATCAAACTTTTACATTTCTAGTACCCAAACAATCATCTCAAAAGGTAGAGCTTAATGCAGTATTACAAGCTTTTGTGATGTTTAAAGATTCTGTAATTAATTTATTTTCCGATAGTCAGAATATAGTTAATGCTATAGTATCCCTTGAAGATGCTGGTAGGATTTCCCCTTCCTCTACTGTTTTCTCTTTGCTTTCCACTATACAAAGTCTAATCTTGGACAGAAAAGATCTGTTCTTTATAGGAAATATCAGAACACATACAGGATTGCCTGGAGCCCTTAGTTTGGACAATGATTTAGCAGATAAAACTACACATGACATACATATTTTCTCTATAGTAGAAGAAGCTACAAATTTTCATAAAAAGTTCCATGTCAATCCTAATAGTTTACAAAAGTGCTTTAAAATAACTAAGGAAAAATCTAGACAAATAATAAAACAATGTCAAAATTGTGTGACCTTTTTACCACACGTTAATCTTCGAGTCAATCCTAGAGGATTGATACCTAACCATATTTAGGCAGATGAACGTCACAAACTTGCCAGAATTTGGAAAATTAAAATATTTGCATGTTACAGTTGATACTTCTTCTGGATTTTTGATGGGCTCCCTTCTTGTCGGAGAAAAAAACTAAAGATGTTATAGCTCATTGCTTACAAAATTTTGCCACTGTGGGTGTTCCAAAACAGTTAAAAACAGATAATGCCCCTGGTTATACTTCTACCTCTTTTAAACAATTTTGCTCATCATTTGGCATCACTCATATAACAGGAGTCCCATACAATCAGCAGGGACAAGGTATAGTTGAAAGAGCACATCAAACTATTAAAACGTACTTACTAAAGCAAAAAGAAGGATTTGGGAAGGGGTATATATTCCCCAAAGATAAACTTAAAATAACCCTTTTTACTCTAAACTTTTTAAATTTGGATTCAACAGGGCTTAGTGCTGCAGAAAGGCATATATGTCCAAAAAATGTACATAAGCCCAAGGTACTTTGGAAGGATATTCTAACAGGACAATGGAAAGGTCCTGACCCAGTAATTGTCTGGAGTCGGGGGCCTGTTTGTGTGTTTTCACAGGAAGAACAGGAGCCGATTTGGATTCCAGAGAGATTAACTAAAGAGATTTCTACAGACCCAAAAGAAGATGATTTGGCTCAAATCAATTACAGCTGATATCCAGAACTCCAGTTTGGCTATTCTTACATCTGTGACAGAACCAGGATGTTTTTTTCAATATCTATTTTATTATTGCCCTTTCCCATATCATGAAGTTCTTTTTTGTTTTTTGAGCTCATACAGACCTAGGTTAATGTTTTGCTGATCAGTTTTATTTTTGGACTATAGAGTTTTTAGACTTTGCAATGGAGATTTCACATGTAAAAAGTTATAAAGCCTTTACTATTATGTTATGTGTTGTATGTATTATATTATGTGTGCACACTTGTGTTTTGTGTTATATGTTTGAATGTACATAACCATATATCATATGTGATGAGCGCTCATGAAAAAATGGATCCAAATATATTTTTTTTATTCACGTGATGTAAATATTTTAATTTAAATTGGGTAAACACCCGTTGAGGATTGTTTTAAAATGTGAACAAAAAGGGAGGTTAACAGATCTGTTTGCTTTCTTTCACGTTTCCTTTTCAGTATATTTAATAAATCTCTTCAAGACAATGTAAATTGTTAAGAAAATTGTTTTCTTTTAGTGCCTTCTGGAATGTTACATAATTTTTTCTTTAGGCATTGTTGCCAGAATTCCTATCTTCATCCCAGTGCCTGTGAAGACAAAGATAAAACCAATCTACAGCTTCTGCAAAAGCCATCACTGAACTGCTTGCAGAACTTGCCTGGACTATGTATCACTTGTATGCATTGTGAACTCACCTGCATGCATTGTGATCAATATGTTGGTGCATCGACTTGTGGTAGTGTTGGGGTATTTTTGCTGATGATGTCATCGGTGGTACAATTTTTCCAAAAGGAGCCCTCAATTGGCTTGGTGTATCTTCCTCCCTTCTGCTTGTCATGGTTGTTCAGCTAAAATTTGGGGTCCAACAGAGATGAGACAAAGAACCTTACCCCCCCACTGGTACAAAGTCCTCTCCATAGGTGTGGCTGTATACTGGACCTGTAGTTAGTGACGGGTAAGATCCAGTTGCAATGGTACCAACCTAAGACTGGAGGCTGACACCTTGAGGTCAGCTCATTCGATAATGGGTAAGGACCATATGTACTATTGGACAACCTAAGGCAGGCATGGTCCCTAAGCCACATGCTTGTTGTTTAAACAGAGAGGGGGAGATGTTGAGAGCCACAGCCAGAGGGGCCAAAGAAAGCTTTCAGACTGCCAGCTGATGGTTTGCTCACAGCGGCCCCAGCAACATCTAGCTGATTGGCTACTCTGCGGTGATGCCCATTGGGCTGTTTCCCCACCCTTTCAAACTACCAAGCTGCTCATTGGGGGACTTCTTTGGCTCTGCCCAAATGACCCAGCCAATCGAACTCAAGAGCAGGAGGAGTGGAGAGGTTGAGAGCTTGTGGGAAGCTGGTGGTGGCAGTTGTGCTCTGAGGGTATTTCCCGAGGAGCTATATTTTTTGGCGTGTGTAGTTCTAAAAATAAAGTTAGTTTATTTGACATGTGGCTCCTGAATTGTGCCCAGCCAGACTGTGGCAATCATAAATTGATGGAGAAAAACAACCAAAACAGAATAGAAATACAAGCAGTTCGGAGGAGGCATGGTGTATAGCTGGATTTACCTTTTGTATGATAAAGGGTAGGTGTTATTAATCTAGTCAATATTAAATTGAAATAATTCTCCGTGTTTTTTAAAGTTAACAAATATGTGAATACCTGTCTCCCTGTATCTGTAGCCTATTCAGCACATGTATTTTTGTATGCACATATAGAATCCTACCTGGTATCACATGTACATTTTTGTGAGGTGGCTGACTTGGCAGATACGAATTGTGAAAAGAGATCACTACTCCTAAACGTTTTTGGAATTGAAAATTAGAACTATGCGTGAGCTTCCTAGTTGAACAAGATAATACATAAATCCGTGTTCAGTAAAATGAATATTTTTGGATCTGTGGATGATATATATTTCATGATGAATTTCGATTGGCATATATATTGCTACCATTTAATGTCTGTGCATTTGCGTGTGTGTGTGTGTGTGTGTGTGTGTGTGTGTGTGTATATATATATATATATATATATATATATATATACTCTCCAGATTTTTCAGCATATAAAATATATGTGTCTTATTATACAATCCCTAAATGCATTCATATTCATGCATGTGGATTTATAATCAAATGTTCACAAAATTATTCTCAGAAATATTCATCCACCTCAAATATATATTGTTTCCTAGTGCTGAAATCTAAATTCAGTGAATGGTGCATAGAAGTCATAATTTTTCTACAGTAACTGACCCACTTTAACATCAATGCAAGGAGATTACAATGGTACATGATGTGTATTTTGACGTTCATTTTTATTGAACACTGTTACATGACTATTTCTTCAGTTTATGCACATCATAGGATATATATTTCATTCACAAGTTTGCAAATTTATAGGCATTTGTTTCACTTTCTATCACTTCCTGCTTCAGTACACATGTATTCCTACATGTTTTTGACTGTTTTTTTCATGAGACTTCTTTTTATTTTAGGTTTCAATAATCACTTTTGAAGCAAAACTCACACACTCTTCATGACAAACCATAACCCTAATATTACCATTAGATGTATAAATGGTTGTAATAAATGTATGTATATAAATATAAGAAATCCTGTATATTTTCAGATATCAATTCAATCCATTATTTAATGTTGGAACCAGTTATATTATTTATTCACAGTATGGTCTATTCATTCATTTTATCTATTTTCGTAGACACAGGGTATACCTATTTGTACACCCAATACTAATTTATACAACTTCAAAATATTGCCCACAGAATTAGTGGAAGAAATACTCATGTCACCTGAACTACATATACACTTTATCACACTAATATTCTGGACACAAAATGCAAAGTTCACACTTATGATTGTACCAAAGCCTAAATGGAAAGTGAGCATGGATTACTAAAAACAACCAAGTCCAGATTGCCTAATGCTCTCAAATGTCAATCATATTGGTGCTAAATATTTGTTTCTCCCTAAGATTGTGTATTCAACCTCTACCCTGTTGAAAATGTCTAATCCTATCACTCAATTTATACATTGCCTGATTTCTTAATGTCTCTATTCATATCTGCTTCCCTATATATTTTCCCCAGTTCATCATTGTGACTGACTCTTCACATGTGCTGACATTTACGTTCATTCTCTACCGGAAAACCTATTGTTAAAGAACTTTTGGTCCAAATCCTATACTTCCTCTTCTTCCTAAACCTACTGACTATCTTTCTAATCGTACCAACTACCCTTTTTGAGTGGATGGTTTCTTCTACATTTAATCATCCAATTTACAAGGTCCTATGCCATTGTTTATCAATTTATCTGAGACATTTGTGCAGAAGGTATTTCAAAGCTAAGTATCCCAATCAAGGGCCCAATGCTCTTCTGGGCTTCAAATCTTACCCAGACTTCTGTATTTATACTTATATTTCACCTATATATTCTTGTAAATATCACAGGTTCCCAATACCATTATTCATCACACAGAATGATTCCTAACCCAAATTTAACCTGTTATTACCATAACCATACACTGTTCCCTCAATCTAACTTTACAGAAAAGCAGGGACAGAGTTGGTCTTACAATACAGGAGTGTAGGGGATATTCCACCTGCTGAGAACCTCAAAGGTCCATGCAGAAATGATCCCTGGAGAAGTTGTAAGCAGCTATGAAGGACCTGAGGGAGGAAAAGACAACTTCCATGGTAAACAACCTGGTCAGGATGAAAGGATGTGTCTGAATCAGCCTCTTTCATCTTAATGTAGAGAAGATGGACCAAACCAGGTTTGTGTGGAGAGCTGTTCCCGGGTGCCTATGGTGAAATACCATTCTAACTTGTGAAAATGTCACAGGAAGTAGGGGTACCCTGCACCTCTTGGGACCCTTGGAAGCAACTGTTAGGACAAAGTGGTTGCCAAGGCAGTGACTTCATTAACTTCCTGAAGGAAGTTACCTCACATGACTTCCTTGGTGATGGAACTCTCTAAATTTGGGATTCAGGAAGTCAGGCAACCACAGCCAGTCCCAGTCCCAGTCCCAGTGGTCTCACTTGTTTGGGTTAACCAAGGACAGAGTCAGTCTTTCTTGGTACCTAGTGATGTGAGGATGGCCAAATGCCAGGAAAGCTAAGAAGAGGGGCCTTTCCTGAGAAAGAAGGTAGTGGCTCACCACTGGCTTCTGACAACTTCACAGATTTGGCCAAGGAGACCAGAACAGAGGCAGCACAGTCCACTTCGGGGAAATATAGTATGGCCCACCCGTCAGAGGACACTCCGGATAATCACAGACCTACTTTGGGGAAGGAGGTGCCTTTTTGAGTGTGGGTGTGAGTTTCTGGTTTTCTCTCATGCTCTGAGAATAGGTAGCAAAGGCAATTTGTTTGGTTTGGAGAAGACTGTTTCTAGTATGTTCTCTGACAAGGTGAGTGTTTCTATTACTGTGTATCCCACTCTGTCCGTGGTTGTAGTATTAGAAAAAGAATGCATCAATGGGTGTGTTCTGTCTAGTAGAAAGCTTCCCTGCATTCATACTGCCAATTTATGAATGGACTGCGACTAGCCTTATCAATGGGCAAAACCTACTATCATCCTAAATTCCTGTTTTCTTCCTGAATTCTGGACACTCTCCAGAATAGGCTCATGGTTTTGTGTCCAAGATATGTACCACCTCCAAGCTCTGTCACATGGCCATGTACTGGATAGCTGAAGGGAATGGTGAGCATCTCAGAAAACTCAGATATCCGGGTGACCAGGAAAGTCTCAGTGGGGAAACCCTGCTTTGGGACTTTTGCTTACCTATTTTTCTGTTGCCCTGAATGCAAGGAAAGTCTTTGGCTCAGGCCACCCCTTTGTGAAGCCTGAAGAAAACAGTATTCAAATGGAAATGAATGTGGATCACCTGTGGCTCTTTGCTTAATTGGAAAGAGATGTGTCTGAATAAGCCTCTTGGCCCTGTGTGAAGCTGAGTCTTAGATTGTCAGCACCTGATGGATCTAAAGAAAGATCCCATGTTTGCATCCATAACCAAAATTCAAAAAATCAGTCATTGTGGATGAAGTCTCTCACCTTCCTCTGTTAGGTTCCTGACCTCCATCAAGTGTGAATATGGACCCTTGGGTCAAATGAGTTCTTCAAAGCCCTGCAGATGTTCTAGTGTTCTCTCATGAATACAAACCACATAAAGAATCTATACCTGACAGTCAGTAGGCCTCAAATAGTAGAAGCAGAGCAGTAATAATGGCAGGCCTATTTGATCACTCCTGGTTCACAGGAAGGGTGTCCAGGCCACACTGACTTTAGGCAAATGAGGGGCAAGGGAGCTTATATTGGACACTGTCCTGAGCTGCATCACTCATGGAAACCTCTAGCCAGAAGTTATGATCAGTGTCTATATGGAAGAAAATGAGGGCCATGTGGGAATGTTTTGGCTATAATTGTGGTCATTTTTGTGGCAGTTGGAAGAGATGAGTGGGTCCGCCAGGGCTGGAACTCTTGGGTTATTCCCCTTATAGACTGAGTTCTGGAACTGACCTCAGAGAAGTATTGCCATGAATTGTGTTGGGATTTTAGGAGGCCACGCATGAGATTCACCCTTGGATTCGGAAATCTAGTCGCAGGTTGGTTTTCCACAGAGCACTGGGAATCTCAGGCAGGATATCACTTGATTTTATTATGAAAAACTTGGCAGCCATAGTGGAGAGCCAAAACACAAATGGACCTCACATTGTAGAGTTCAATGTGCCTGGCTTCATGTGACCTTTTGGCCACTCTTTGGGAAGACTTGCCTGTGAGCGTTCTCCAGAGATTTCATTGAAATGAGCTTCCTCACCATTTAATTGTTCCTAAATGAATTGAAACCCACAGTGCCTCCAACTTCATCCTTGAAAAATGCCTATCTCATGCAACAGCAAAGGGTTTATTGGGGGTCCAGCATGTGGGGGATCAGAGCTAACTTGAATAGAGCAGAGTGCCCTGAGAAGAGCTTAAGCAGAGCTTATATACTTTCCTTGGGGAGGGCAGGGAGCGAAGTTTTTTGATGGGTAAGGGCGAGTGGGCGGTTTGCGTTCAACCGGGTGAAGGAGTACATTCTGCAGTTTAGCAGTTGGGGACAGGACATTCTGGAAACAAGATTAGCAAACAGTTCTCAAGATTTCAAGAGTGTTTTGTTAAGCATACAGAAAAAAAGTGACAAGTACCTATTTTATTAACCTTTCATTCCTCACTTCTTCTTCTATCTACTTTTAATCATAAAAGTGATCATTGGGGGGTGTCACATTCAATGTCTTCTAGTGGAGTATTACCATAAGTTTAACTTGTCCAATTTGAGCTTGGAGAAAAGAAATTACACGGTTGAGCAAAGAGGGTTTTATAGTTAGCAATATTATGGAGATTATTTTGGACAGGCCAGGGTTGTTAAAAAGTAGTCAAACAGGGGGACTATGTGAACCAAGACTCAAACCACCCTTTTTTGTCCTCTCACTCTCTCATTGACGCTCTTCAGGGTGTCTTTTTACTTTAATCATAATTTTTTTACAACTCCATTATGCTCGGAATAAACACAACATTCTTCCCAGGAAGTGACAAGTACCTATTTTATTAACCTTTCACTACCGACTAACCCTTTTTGACTGGATGTTCCCTTCGACATTCAATCATCCAAGGTACAAGGTCCAATGCCATTGTATATTGATTAATCTGACACAACTGTGCAGAACCTAATTCAAAGCTAAGTATCCCAATCAAGGGCCCAATGCTCTTCTGGGCTTCAAATCTTACGTAGATTTCTGTTTTCATACATATATTTCACCTATATATTCTCATACATATCGCAGGTTCCCAATACCATTATTCATCCAGCAGAATGATTCCTACCCCAAATCAAACATGTTATTAACCCTAACCATACACTGTTCCCTCAATCTAACATTGCAGAACAGAAGGGACAGAGTTGGTCTTACAATAAAGAAATGTAGTGGATCTTCCACCTGCTTAAAACCTCAAAGGTCCATGCAGAAATGATCCCTGGAGAACATGTAGGCAGCTATGAAGGACCTGGGAGAGTAAAAGTCATCTTCCATGGCAAACTACCTGGTCAGGATGAAGAACTGTGTCTCATTCAGGCTCTCTCTTCTTAATGTAGACACGATGGACCAAACAAGGCCTGTGTGGAGAGCTGTTCCTGGGTTCCTATGGTTGATATACCGATCTAACTTGTGAAAGTGTCAGAGGAAGTATGGAAGCAACTATTAGGACAAAGTGGTTGCTAAGGTAGTGACCTCATTCACTTCCTGAAGGAAGTGACCTCACCTCACTTCCTTGGTGATGGAACTCTCTTAACTTGGGATCCAAGAAGCCAGGCATCCAGAACCAGTCCCAGTCCCAGTCACAGTGGGATCACTTGTTTAGTTTTACCAAGGACAGAGTCACTCTTTCTTGGTACCTACTGATGTGAGGATGGTCAAATGCCAGGAAAGCTCTGAGAGGGGCCTTTCCTGAGAAAGCAGGTAGTGGCTCACTGCTGGCTTCTGACTACTTCACAAAGTTGGCCAAGGAGACGAGATCTGAGAAAGGACAGGCCATTTGGGTGGAACATAGTATGGCCCAGCAGTCAGAGGACACTCCGGATAGTCACAGACCTACTTGGGGAAAGGAGATGCCATTGTGGGTGTGGGTGTGGGTTTGTGGTTTTGTCTCATGTTCTGAGAATAGGTAGCAGTGGCAGTTTGTTTGGTTTGCAGTGAACTATTTCTAATAAGTCGTTTCACAAGGCATGTGATTCTATATCTGTGTACCTCACTGTGTCCGTGGTTGTAGACATTAGAAAAAAGAATGCATCAATGGATGTGTCCTGTCTACTAGAATGCTTCCCAGCATTTATCCTGATGAATTATTGAATGGACCAGGGCTTGCCTTATCAATGGCCAACATCTGCTATCTTCCTAAGTTCCTGTTTTCTTCTGGAATTCTGGCCACTCTCCAGAATAGGCTCATGGTTTTGTGTCCAAGATATGTACCACCTCCAAGATCTGTCACATGGTTATGTACTGAATAGCTGAAGGGAATGGTGAGCATCTCAGAAAACGTAGATATCAGTGTGACTACTAACCTCTCAGTGGAGAAACCCTGCTTTGGGCCTTTTGCTTATAAAATCTTCTTTTGCCCTGAAAGTCAGGAAGGTCTTTGCCTCATGCCAACCCTTTGTGAAGCCTGAAGAAAACAGTTTTCAAATGGAAATGAATGGGCATCACCTGTGGCTCTTTGCTTAATTGCTTTGGAAAGGGATGTGTCTGAATCAGGCTCTTGGCCCTGTGTGAGTCTGTGACTTAGATTGTCAGCACCTGATGGATGTAAAGAAAGATCCCATGTGTGCATCCAAAACCAAAATGGCCAAAAGAGCAGTCATTGTGGATGAAGTCTCTCGCCTTTCTCTGTAAGGTTCCTGATCTCCATCAAGTTAGAATAGGGATCCATTGGATCAAATGAGTTTTTCAAAGCTCTGCAGAGGCTAGCCCATTGCGGCTTGCTTTTTCTCATGACTCAAATACACATAAAGAATCTAAACCCCACAATCAGTAGGCCTCAAATTGGAGAAGCGGAGCAGTATCAAATGCAGGCCTATTGGATCACTCCTGGTTCACAGGAAGGGTGTCAGGACACTCGAACATTAGGCAAATGAGGGGCAAAAGAGCTTATTTTGGACACTGTCTTGGACTGTGCCCCTCATGGAAACCTCTAGCAAGAGTAATGATGAGTGTCTATATGGAAGAAAATGAGGGCCATGTGGGAGTGTTTTGGTTTCAATTGTGTTCATTTGTGTGGCGGTTGGAAGAGATGACTTGGTCCACCTTGGCTTGAACTCTGGTGTGATTCCCCATAGAGACTGAGTTCTGAAACTCACCTCAGAGAAGTATTGCCATTAATTGTGTTGGGATTTTAGGAGGCCACGCATGAGAGTCGCCCTTGGAAACTGAGATATAGGCCCAAGGTGCCTTTCCACAGAGCACTGGCAATCTCAGCCAGGATAATACATGATTATATTCTTAAAAACATGGCAGCCATAGTTGAGAATCAAAACAAACATGGACCTCACAGTGTAGAACTTGATAAGCCTGGCTTCATGTGACCTTTTTGCCACTCTTTGGAAAGCCTTGCCTGTTAGTGTTCTCCAAAGATTTCATTGAATTGAGCTTCCTCACCATTTAATGGTTCCAGAATGAATTGAAACCGACAGTGCTTCCAACTTCAATCTTGAAAAATGCCCAGATAAATACCATGAAATTTTTGAATTTCCCATGACCAGGTCGCACTGGGGAACCTGTGGATGTCCTACGTCTGATCATGAGTGTATCAGGCAGTGCCTTGATTGACAGGGATTCATAAAAATGATGTAGAACAGCGATACCAGTAAGTTGAACCCTGCTGAGTCGAGGGCCTAGAGCAGAGGTGGGAAGGTGTATGATAAAACATCTGTGTGGGCCAATGTGAATCTGCAATTGGCTTCCAAATGGCTTGTGACTGACATGGTGCAACCAGCAGAATGTTCTATGTAAAAGCATATTTTTATATGGGAGGTTTCAGGGCAATGTTCAGAACCAGGTTGCTATTGACAAGAGGGCAAGCTATGGGGGATAGAAGCCTGGTTGGTGCATTCTCCTGAGAACCCTGACCCACCGCACATGACAAAACTCCCTCCAGCACTGTGTCCCAGTTGAACTCCTTGTATATCATGAATCAAATACCAAACTCCCAGTGCAGCAACAAGAAACACCTTGAAAATTGGAGTATGACCAAATGGCTTCACAGTCCACATGGGGAGACACTTAGCCCACATTGGCCACAATTGACCTACAAAGAGAGAAATCAGCACTGCTGCCTCATGTTCATTGGAAAATAAGAAACCATGTTCTCCAAGTAACATAGATGCAGACCCAGCTTTGATGGGCTCACTAGAGAGAAAGCAAAAGCTCCTTACAAAAACATATATTTCAAGTGCCCAACCTCATTGGCAGTTTCTCAAGAAGTCTTTAGGGCACCAGAGCTCCATGTTTTTGGAAAGTTTACCCTGTCCCTTACTTTGGGTAACTCCTCTAACACCTCCAAAGTTGTGAATTCCTGAGCATATTCCATTCCAGATATGTATTCACAGATTTTCTACCTCTTCTCTTCTCATTATGTATTACTTGGGGTGGAGGTAATGACAATGCATTGTTCTGGATGAGAGTAAGAAGATTTTTGTGTACCACATATTTGCATACACTTTGGATTAATTTTCCAATTTTCCATTCGACATACTGAATCCCTGACACTAAACCATACCCTACTAGACTCTGACTGCTTATCCTAATATGATTGAGAAAAATAACTCAAACAGAATAGAAATAAAAGAAGTTCAGAGGAGGGGTGGTGTATAGTTGGGCTTGCCTTTTGCAATATATAGGGTAGGAGTTATAAATCTAGTCAATTTTTAATTGAAGTAGTTCTCAGTGTGTTTTTAAAGTTAACAAATAGGTGAATCCCTGTCTCCGTTTATCTGTAGCCTATTCAGCACATGCTTTTGTATATGCACATATAGAATCCTACCTGGTATCACACGTATACACTTGTGAGGTGGCCAGCTTGGCAGATACAAATTGTGAGAAAAGATCACTCCTCCTAATCGCTGTTGGAACTGAAAATTCAACCTATGGGGGAGCTTCCTAGTTAAACAGCATTATACATAAATCCATGTTAAGTAATATAAATATTTTTTGGATCTTTGGACGATATATATATCATGATGAATTTTGATTGTCATATATATTGCTACTTTTTAATGTCTCTGTGTGGGTTTTGTGTGTGTGTGTGTGTATATATATATATATATATATATATATATATATATATATATATACGCTCTAGATTTTTCAAAACGTGAAATATATGCGTCTTATTATGCACTGCCTAAATTCATTCATGTTCATCTATGTGGATTTCTAATCAACTTTTCACAAGATTATTCTCAGAAATATTCATCCACCTGAAATACATATTTGTTTCCTAGTACTGAAAACTAAATTCAGTGAATGTTGCACACAAATTCTAATATTTCTACAGTAACTTACCCAGCTTAACATCAATGCAAGTACATTCCTATGTTCCATGATGTCTATTTTGACGTTCATTTTTATTCAACACTGGTACATTACTTTTTCTTCATTTTATGCACATCATAGGATATATATTTCTTGCACAAGTTATCAAATTTATAGGCATTTGTTTCACTTTCAATCACTTCCTGCTTCAGAACACATGTATTCCTCCAGGTTTCTTGATAGTTTTTTTCATGAGACATCTTTCCAAACACATTATTTTCGATTTCCATAATCACTTTTGAAGCAAACTCACACTCCCATCATGATATCCGTAACCCTATTATTACCATTTGATGTATAACTTGTTGGAATGAATGATTGTATATGAACATAAAATTTCTTATATATTTTCATATATCAATTCAATCTATTATTAAAAGTGGAACCAGTTATATTATTTATTCACAGTATGGTCTATTAAGGCATCATCTCTATATTCATACATACAGGGTACACCTAAATGTATCCCCAATACTAATTTCTAAGTCTTTAAAATATTGCTTTCAGAAATGGTGGAAGAAATACTATAGTCACCTGATATACATATACATTTCATCACAGTAATATTCCTGACACAAAAGGCAAGGGTCACACTTATGATTGTACCAAAGCCTAAATTGAATTTGAGCATGTATTACTAACAACATCCATGTCCTGGTTCCCTAATGCTCTCAAATATCATTCCTATTGGTGACGACATATCTGTTTCTTCCTAAGATTATATATTGAACCATAACCCTGTTAAAAATGTCTTATCCTACAACTCACGTTGTACTTTGCCTAATTTTCTAATGTCTCCATTGATATCTGCTTTCAAACACCTTTTCTCCAGTTCATCATTGGGAATGTCCCTTCAAATGTGCTGACATTTACATTCACTCTCTCACCAAAACCGTATTGCTAAAGAACATTTGGTCCAACTCCTAGACTCACTCAAATGTGTTCTTCAAAGCCCTGCAGAGGGCAGCCCAGAGGTGCTTGGGTGGTCTCATGACTCCAATTCACATAAAGAATCTAAACCCTACAGTCAGTAGGCCTCAAATTGGAGAAGCAGAGCAGTATTAATTGAAGGCCTATTTGATCACTCCTGGTTCACAGGAAGGGTGTCCAGGCCACCCTGACTTTAGGCAAATGAGGTGCAAGGGAGCTTATTGTGGACACTCTCTTGCCCTGCGCCCCTCATGGAAACCTCCAGCCGAGGTTATGATGAGTGTCTATATGGAAGAAGATGAGGGCCATGTGGGAGTGTTTTGGTTTTAAATGTGGTCATTTGTGCGGTGGTTTAAAGAGATGACTGGGTCCACCTGGGCTTGAAGTCTGGTGTGATTCCCCTTAGAAATGGAGTTTTGGAAATGACGTTAGAGATGTATTGCCATGAATTGTGTTGGGATTTTAGGAGGAGAAGCATGAGATTCGACCACACATGACAGTAGGCCTCAAATTGGGAACGCAGAACATTTTGTCCAAATCCTTTATTCACTCTTCTTTTTAATCCTATCGTCTAACTTCCTAATTCTATATAAATACCACGGTATATTTGAAATTCCAATGACCAGGTGGCACTGGAGAATATTTGGATGTCCTGTTGCTGATCATGAGTGTACCAGACAGTGCCTTGATTGACTGGGTTTCATGAAAATGGTGTAGAACAGAGATGCCAGTAAGTTGGAGTCTGCTGAGTAGTTGGCCTAGAGCAGTGGTGTGCAGGTGTGTCATAAAACATCTGTGGTGGGGTCATGTGGATCTTCCATTGACTTCCAAATGGCTTGTGGCTGACATAGTGTAGCCAACAGACCCTTATATGTAAAGGCATCTTGTTATATCGAGAGGTTTAAGGGAAATTTTAGGAATAAGGTTGCTATGGTCAAGGGCACAAGCTACGTGAAATAGAAGACATTTTGGTGCATTTTCCTGCAGACCCTGACCCACCACACCTGACAGAACTCCCTCTAGCACTTTGTCCCAGTTGAACTCATTGTATTTTGTGAAGTAAATACCATACTCCCAGTGAAGCAGCAAGAAATACCACAGAAAGTGGAGGATGACCAAATGGCTTCACAGTCCACACGGGGAGACACTTAGCCCCCAGTGGTCACAGTTTACCTACAAAGAGAGAATTCAGCAACTGCTCCCTCATGTTCATTATAAAATAAGAAACCATGTCCTCCAGGTCACATAGATGCAGACCCAGCTTTGATGGTCTCACTACAAAGAGAGAAGAACATATATTTCAAGGGCCAAATCTCAGAGGCAGTCTCTCAAGAAGTCTTTAGACAAGAAGAGCTCCATGTTTGTGGAGTGTTTACCCTCATCCTTACTTTGGAAACTCCTCTACCAACTCCAAGGTTGTGAACTCCTGAGCATCTTCCATTCCAGATATGTATTCATAGATTTTCTAACTCTCCTCCTATAACTGTGTCTTATTGGGGCGAAGGTAATGTCATGGCATTGTTCTGGATGAGAGTTGGAATATTATTCTGTGGCACATATTTGCATACACATTGAATTCATTTTCCTATTTTCCAATCAAAATACCGAAATCATGACACTAACCTGTACCCTATTAGACTCTCACTACTAATCCTAATATGATGGAGAATAAAAACCCAAATACAAGCATTTTAGTGGACGCATGGTATATATTTGGACTTGCCTTTTGCATGATAAAGGGTAGGTGTTATAAATCTAGTAAATTTTTGTTTAAAACAATTTTTCATGTGTTTTTAAATTAACAAATATGTGAATTCCTGTCTCCCTTTCTGTATATACTATTTAGCACATGTATTTTTTCATGCACATATAAAATCCTACCTGGTATCACAGGTTAATTTTTGTGTGTTATCTGACTTGGCAGATTCAAATTGTGAGAAGAGATCACTCCTCGTACCCTACTAGACTCTGACTACTAATCCTAATATGATGGAGAAAAATAACCGAAACAGAATGGAAATACAAGCAGTTCAGTGGAGGCATGGTGGATATTTGGACTTGCCTTTTGCATGATAAAGGGTTGGTGTTATAAATCTAGTCAATTTTTGCTTAAAATAGTTCTCCATGTGTTTTTAAAATTATCAAATATGTGAATTACTGTCTCCCTTTCGCTATAGACTACTCAGCACATGTGTATTTATATGCACATATAGAATCCTACCTGGTATCACAGGTTAATTTTTGTGTGTTGTCTGACTTGGCAGATACAACTTGTGAGAAGAGATCACTCCTACTAACCACTGTTGAAACTGAAAATTCAACTTATGGGTGAGCTTCCTAGTTGAAAACATTATGCATAAATGCATGTTCAGTATAATAAATATTTTTGCATATTTGAATGATATATATTTCATGATGAATATCGATTAGCATATGTATTGCTACTTTTTAATGTCTGTGTGTGTGTTTTGTATATATATATGCACTCTCCAGATTTTTCGAAATATGAAATATATGTGTCTTATATACACTCCATAAATTCATCCATGTTCATGTATTTAGATTTATAATCAATTTTTCACAAGATTATTCTCAGAAATATTTATACACCTGAAATATATATTTGTTTCCAAGTACTGAAAACTAACTTCAGTGAAAGGTACATACGAATCCTAATATTTCCAGAGTAACTGACCCAGTTTAACATCAATGCAAGTAGACTCCTATGGGACATGATGTGTATTTTGACGTTCATTTTTTTCAACACTGGTACATTACTATTTCTTCAGTTTATGCACATCATAGAATATATATATATCATCCACAAGTTCACAAATTTGTAGGCATTTGTTTCACTGTCAATCACTTCCTGCTTCAGAACACATGTATTCTTCCATGTTTCTTGACTGGTCTTTTCATGAGACTTCTTTCCAAAAATAATATTTTTTAGTTCCATTGTAAGATTAAAGCAAAACTCACACACCCTTCAGGATAAACCATAACCCTAGTATTAACATTAGATGTATGACTGGTTGGAATGAATGTATGTATATCAATATAAGATTTCCTGAATATTTTCAGATATCAACTCAATACATTACTTAAAGTTGGAAGAAGTCGCATTATTTATTCACAGTATGGCCTATTCGTGCATTATCTCTATATTAATAGACACAGGGTACATCTATTTTTGCCCACAATACTAATTTATACATATTCCAAATATTGCTCCAAGAAATGGTGGAAGAAATACTCATGTAAGCTGATCTACATATACATTTTATCACAGTAATATTCTGGTCAGAAAATGCAAATATCACACTTATGATTGTACCAAAGCCTAAATGGAAAATGAACATGGCTTACTAAAAACATCCATGTGCAGGTTGCCTAATGCTCCCACTTGTCAATCTTGTTGGGGACTACATATTTGTTTCTTTCTAAGATTATATATTCAAACTCAATCCTATTGAAAATGTCTTATCCTATCTCTCACTTTACACTTTGCCTGATTTCCTAATGTCTCTAACGATATTAGCTTTCTAACATATTTTCCCCTGTTCATAATTGTGACTGACTCTTCACACGTGCTGACATTTACATTCACTGTCTACCCGAAAACCTATTGCTAAAGAAATTTTGGTCCAAATCTTATACTCACTCTTCTTTCTAAACTTACCAACTGTCTTTCTAATACTACCGACTATTCCTTTTTGCCTGGATTTTCTCTTCGACATTCAATCATCCAAGGTACAAGGTCCTATAACATTGTATATCGATTAATCTGAGACATCTGTGCAGAACATAATTCAAAGCTAAGTATCCCAAATGAAGGGCCTAATGCCCTTCTGGGCTTCAAATCTAAATAGATTTCTGTTTTCATACTTATATTTTACCTATATATTTTTGTAAATATTGTAGGTTCCCAATGCCATTATTAATCCAGCAGAATGACTCCTCACCAAAATTGAACCTGTTATTAACCCTAACCATACACTGTTCCCTCAATCTACGTTTACAGAAGACCAGGGACAGAGTTGGTTTTACAATACAGGAATGTAGAGCATCTTTAACCTGCTGAGAACCTCAATGGTCCAAGCAGAAATGATCCCTGGAGAACTTGTAGGCAGCTTTTTAGGACCTGAGAGAGCAAAAGTCATCTTCCATTGCAGACAACCTGGTCAGGATGAAGGAATGTGTCTGAATAAGCCTCTCTCTTTTTAATGTAGAGAATATGGACCAAACCTGGACTCTGGGGAGAGCTGTTCCTGGTTTCCTATGGTTGATATTCCATTCTAACTTATGAAAGTGTCACAGAAAGTAGGGGCATCCTCTATCTCATGGGACCCTTGGAAGCAACTGTTAGGACAAAGTGGTTGCCAAGGTAGTGACTTCATTCAATTCTTGAAGGAAGTGACCTACCTCACTTCCTTGGTGATGGAACTCTCTGAATTTGGGATCCAGGAAGCCAGGCACACAGAACCAGTCTCAGTCTCAATTCCAGTGGACTCACATGTTTGGATTTACCAATGACAGAGTCAGTCTCTCTTG
Organism: Callospermophilus lateralis; assembly: GCF_048772815.1. Lineage (NCBI taxonomy): Eukaryota > Metazoa > Chordata > Mammalia > Rodentia > Sciuridae > Callospermophilus > Callospermophilus lateralis. The sequence goes on along the minus strand of NW_027512087.1, from coordinate 353,526 downwards.
GTACCTACTGATGTGAGGATGGCCAAATGCCAGGAGAGCTCTCAAGAGGGGACGTTCCTGAGAAAGCAGTTAGTGACTCACCACTGGCTCCTGACAACTTCACAGATTTGAACAAAGAGATCAGATCTGAGACAGGACAGGCCATTTCATGGGTACATACAATGGCCAACAAGTCAGAGGACACTCCGGATTGTCATAGACCTACTTGGGGGAAGGATGTGCCTTTGTGGATGCGGGTGAAAGTTTGTGGTTTTGTCTCATGTTCTGAGAATAGGTAGGGAAGGCAGTTTGTTTGGTATTCAGTGGAGAGTTTCTAGTAAGTCGTTTGACATGGCGAGTGTTTCTATGTCTGTGTATACCACTGTGTCCGTGGTTGTAGACATTAGAAAAGAGAATGCATTAATGGATGTGTCCTGTCTAGTGGAAAGCTTCTCAGGATTAATCTTTCCCAATTTATGAATGGACTGCGGCTTGACTTGTGGATGGGCAACACCTACAATCTTCCTAAGTTCCTGATTTCTTCCTGAATTCTGGCCACTCTCCAGAATAGGCTCATGGTTTTGTGTCCAAGATATGTACCACCTCCAAGCTCTGTGACATGTCCATGTACTGGTGAGCTGAAGAGAATGGGGAGAATCTCAGAAAACTCAGATATCAGTGTGACCAGGAAAGTCTCAGTGGAGAAACCCTGCTTTGGGCCTTTTGCTTCCCTATTGTTCTGTAGCACTGAATGTCAGAAAGGTCTTTGCCTCAGGGCACCCCTTTGTGAAACCTGAAGAAAACAGTTTTCAATTGGACATTAATGTGCATCACCTGTGGCTCTTTGCTTAATGCTTTGGAAAGGGGTGTGTCTGAATTAGCCTCTTGGCCTTGTGTGTGGCTGTGACTTAGATTCTCAGCGCCTGATGGATCTAAAGAAAAATCCCATGTGTGCATACAAAACCAAAATGGCAAAAAAGATCAGTCATTGTGTATAAAGACTCTTTCCTTCCTCTGTTAGGTTCCTGACCTCTTCCAAGTGAGAATAGGGATTCTTTAGGGTCAAATGAGTTCTTCAAAGACCTGCAGATGTGCTTGGGTTTTCTCATGAATCCAAATCACATAAAAAGTCTATACCTGACAGTCAGTAGTCCTCAAATTGGAGAAACAGAGCAGTATAAAAAGCAGGCTCATTTAATAACTCCTGGTTCACAGGAAGGGTGTTTAGGCCACCCTGATTTTAGGCAAATGAGGGGCCAAGGAGCTTATTGTGGATACTTTATTTGGCTGTGTCCCTTATGGAAACCTCCAGCCAGAGGTTTTGATAAGTGTCTATATGGAAGAAGATGAGGGCCATGTGGGAGTTTTTTGGTTTTAATTGTAGTCATTTGTGTTGTGGTTGGAAGAGATGACTGGGTCCACCTGGGCTTGAACTCTGGTGTGATTCCCCTTAGACAGTGAGTTCTGGAACTGACCTCAGAGAAGTATTGCCATGAATTGTGTTGGGATTTTAGGAGGCCACGCATGAGTGTCGCCTTTGGATACTGAGATATAGTCCCAGGGTGGCTAAGTTGATATCAAAACACTCATGGACCTCAATTGTAGACCTCAATGGGCCGGGTTTCATTTGACCTTTTGGACTCTCTTTGAGAAGCCTTGCCTATGAGAGTTCTGCAGAGTTTTTATTGAAATGAGCTTCCTCACCATTTAGTGGTTCCTGAATGAATAGAAACCCACAGTGCATCCAACTTCATTATTGAAAAATGGCTAGAAAAATACCATTAAATTTTTGAAATTCACATGACCAGGTGGCTTGCAGATCTTTTGGATGTCCTATTGCTGATCATGAGTGTACCAGACAGTTCCTTGATTCATTGGGTTTCATGAAAATGGTGTAGAACAGAGATGCCAGTAAGATGGAGCCCACTGAGTAGCGGGCCTAGAGCAGTGGTGGGCAGGTGTGTGATAAAACATCTGTGGTGGGGCCATGTGTATCTGCCATTGGATTTCAAATGTCTTGAGATGGACATAGTGCAGGCAGGAGACCATTATAAGTAAAGGCATCTTGTTATATGGAGAGGTTTCAGGGTAATATACAGAATCAGGTTGCTATGGTCAAGGGGGCAAGCTATGCGGTATATAGGCCAGTTTGGTGCATGCTCATGCATACCCTGACACACCACAAGTGACAGAACTCCCTCCAGCACTGTGTCCCAGTTAAACTCGTTGTATTTTGTGAAGCAAATATCAAATTCTCAGTGCAGGAGCAAGGAACACCAGGAAAAGTGGAGGATGACCAAATGGTTTCACAGTCTACACAGGGAGACACTAGGCCCCCAGTGGCCACAGTTTAAAATACTGAATCCCTGACACTAAAACCTACCCTATTAGACTCTGACTACTAATCCTAATAAGATGGAGAAAAATTACCCAAAAAAGTATAGAAATACTAGCAGTTCAGAGGAGGCATGTTGTATAGTTGGACGGGCCTTTTGCATTATATAGGGTAGGAGTTATAAATCAAGTCAATTTTTTGTTGAAATAGTTCTCCATGTGAATTTAAAGTTAACAAATATGTGAATTCCTGTCTCCCTTTCTATGTAGCCTATTCAGCACATGTATTTTTATATGCACATATAGAATCCTACCTGGTCCCACACGTACATTCTTGGGAGGTGGCTGAATTTTCAGACACAAATTGTGAGAAGAGATCACTCCTCCTAAATGCTGTTGGAAATGAAAATTCAACATATGTGTGAGCTTCCTTTTTAAACTAAATTATGTATAACTTTTTGTAATGAATGTATGAAGGTATATATCAATATTAGATATCCTATATTTTTTCAGATATCAATTCAATCCACTATTTAAAGTTGGAACTAGTTATATTATTTATTCACTGAATGGTCAATTCATACAATATCTCTATATTCATAGACACAGGGTACACCTATTTGTGTCCCCAATACTAATTTATATATGTTCAAAATATTGCTCCCAGAAATGGTGGAAGAAATACTCATGTCACATGATATACATATACATTTTATCACAGTAATATTCTGGACACAAAAAGCAAATATCACACTTATGATTGTACCAATGTAAAGGTCATTTGAGCGTCGGAGGAAGAGACCACCAAAAGATTGTCTCATGCAACAGCAAAGGGTTTATTGGGGGTCCAGCATGCTGGGGCTCAGAGCTCAGTTGTATAGAGAAGAGAGCCCTGAGAACAGCTTAAGCAGAGCTTATTTACTTTCCTTGGAGAGGTCAGGGAGGGAAGTTTATTGATGGTTCAGGGCGAGTGGCCGGTTTGCGTGCAACCGGGTGAGGGAGAATAATCTGCAGTTTAGCAGTTGGGGACTGCACATTCTGGGAATAAGATTAGCAAATAGCTCTCAAGATTTCAACAGTGTTTTTTTAAGCATACAGAAAAACAGGAAGTGACAAATACCTTTTTTATTAACCTTTCATTCCCCACTTCTTCTCGTTACTTTTAATCATAAATGTGATCATTGGACGGTGTCATATTTTATGCCTGCTAGTGGCGTATATTTTTGTCTGATTACCAAAAGTTTAACTTGTCCAATTTGAGCTTGAAGAAATGAAACTACATGGTGGAGCAAGCAAGTTCCTACAGTTAGCAATTAATGAGGATTATTAATGGACCAGCCTGGGCTGATAAAAGCGTAGTTAACCCGGGGGACTATGTTAACGAAGACTCAAACCACCCTTTTTGGGCCTCTCTCTTTCGTTGACGCTCTTCGAGGCGTCTTCTTAATTTACTCATATATTCTTTTACAACCAGTATGGTCGGCATAAAAACAACATTGTTCCCTCAATGTAGCATAAATGCCCCCTTTTCTCATGAAAAGGAGTTCCAACCCTTGCCTGTTCTGTTAAACAACTTTAGAGAGAGAGGTTCAAGATTCCTGTAAAGCTGTGATGGAGGTTTTTACTATCTTAAAGATTTTGTATACTGCTGCTTCTAATTGGGTCATTTCTTGTGTCCCATGAACTAGAGCAGTGGTTCCTGTGCCCACCCCTGCAGCAATTCCTATTCCCAAAAGGATGGCTAAAGTGAGGAAAACAGGTTCCTGGCAGAACCGGGTTGTATGCCCCACTATTTGAACTTTAAATGATACTGTGTCATGATAGAGCACTCTGGGAAACATCTGCATCATTACATTATTAATCATATCTGTTGACCATTTTATGAAAACATAAACAATGTTTAAGTATATAGAATTATACTGTTTTAGGTATGGAAAAGGCAAGGTACCTAAGATAGAATGGAAGATAGGGAAACAGTTATATTTAGTTGCAACCTGATTTAGAAGGCATTGCTTCTGTTGTAATCAATGAATCCCCTGAACCTCAAGTTTAGTTAGTTTCATAATTTTGTACCCAACATGTAAGGGAAGGGGCTCAGAAGTTCACAGTCTGCAGAATTTCACAAAAAGAAGATTTGTTTTTTTTTTTTCCCTCTGTTCTGGGCAAGTAACATTTTTAAGGACACCTAAGCTTTTTTCTTCTCTCTTTTTTTTCTACCTGCCAGCTGTTACCATGGAGCCCAGTTGGTAACTTCTTTATCTTAGAAATGTAGCCATCTCTTTGAAGCCCCAGCTCAAGGATAGGGGCCTTGTTCACATATTTTGTTAAAAACTAGTATGGGGGTGTCTAGCTTAGGAGTGTTGATTTTTCAAGCCAGTGCCCAAGTAGAACAGGCAACATGAAAACATGAAGTTTATCTACATTGAACTCTTTTATAGGGTCTCTTTTGCTGAAAGTCCTAAAGTTAGCCATGGTGAAAACTTCTGGAGAATTCAGTTCAGACTTTTCTGTGGGCCTGGTACAGAGGGGGAAGATGGGAAAGGCGGGGGGTAAGACCCGGTTGGTGGATCTGAGTATGAGGAAGGAGAGATATAAAAGAATAATAGGAAAGGGGTTTGTGATTTTCCTAGCAACAACAACTTGAGCAGTAGAACAGATAGTGCCAAGGGGAAGACCGAAGTGAGTATCCCAAAAAGCCTGTGAGGGCTTTTCAATTCTTAGTAAACTGTTTTCAGTGATGACAAAGCAACTTTAAAGGCCATTTTCATTACATCTTGGATAGGGGTCTGAGGGTTCTCCTCAGCTGGTTTGAGCTTTGGGTTAGCTGGTAAGAGGACCTGGTGGGACGGGGTGCAGGCACTGACAGGAGAAGAGAGGAGGGAGTGGGTGGAGGGGTGCCTCAGTGCCTGCTACCTCAGCAAGGGGGCAATGGTCTGAGAACCGGGGGAGGTTTGGGTTTTGGATCTAGTAATTGGAGGGGAGAAATCAGGTTGCTGAGGTGGGAGTGACAGCAGAAAGTCTGTAGCAGAAGGCTGAGGGTAAGAATCTATTGGAGAAGAATAGTTCAGGATGTGAGCAAAGGAGGGAAAAGGCTTCCACATAGGGGAATCTCCTTTCACTCTTTTGAGCACTTGCAGAAGTTAAAAAGGTCACACAGAATTTGAGGACCTAGAGGCCCCTCTGTGGGCCATCAGTTTTCTTTCTCTATTTGTTAATATGGTCAATGCTGTGTACTTAATTTGATGAGCAGTTGTTTTCCACCAGGCACCCCCTGTATGCTCACATCCCCATGACTTACAGAAGAAGTCAGCTTTTCCCCCACTCAGCTATGGCTGTTTGTGGCTTTGATACTCTGCCTGGCAAACATAGTAATCTAGGCTAGCCAACCTGCATCTGGCTAGCGTGTCCCTATATCCATAATATTTGTTTCCATTATCTATGGTACAGAAGGTATTTAATGGAATTTTAGTGGGATCCTCTTCATCAGGAATATCTCAATAGGAAAGACCTATAGCCAGCTGACAAATGTCTGGATGGAGAGAAGGCCACCAGGTACCTAAGTGGGCTGTATGCAAGATAGACCATACTTTTTGTCTAGTAGAATTTGTGATCAGCAATCGCTGCTGAACAGGCTGATGAGGGTTAGGACTACTGGTGGCCAAGGGGAGAGTCTATAGCCATATCCGTATGGCGAATACAAAATTTGAAAGGGTTACCAGTCTTTTCCAGTTTCCAGCCAGAGTCTGGACAGGGCACAGGCTTGAGACTTGAGGCATGGATCCAGGAAGTGATTCCGTCTACTTTTACCGCTGTAGGTGTTATAAGTAGCACCTGGTATGGTTCTTTCCAGCGGGGTTCCAGGGATGACACCTGATGTCATCTTATGTAGATGAAGTCTCTTGATATTGATGTGGAGTCCCCTCGTCTGCAGGTTGGTAGGCAGTGGCCAGGTGTTTCAACAGGTATCGCTGAGTTCTTTCGAGAACTTTTAGTCTGTCAAGCAAGGGGGTGTGGAAGGGATCGTTCGGTCTTAGAGTTGGGGTTAGGTCCCTTACTGGAGGAGGGACACCATTGAGAATTTCATAGGGGGTGAGGTTACACAAAGAAACAGAGGGAGAATTTCTTGCATGAAACAGTGCATAAGGCTGGAGCATAGTCCAATCTTTTATGCTGGTCTCTAAGCTTAATTTCTTTAAGGTCTCTTTAATGGTTCTATTTATTTTTTACCTGTACTGCGCTCTGGGGTCTACAAGCACAATGTAACTTCCAATTAATTTCTAGGGTCCTGGCTAACCCCTGACTTACCTGGGCCATGAACGCCGGTCCATTATCAGAACCTATTACTTTAGGCCGGCCGTATCTTGGAAAATATCTTTCAGGATATTCTTGACCATCATTTGCGCCGTTAATTTTTATTTTGTGGGAAAGGCTTAAATCCATCCTGAAAATGTATCTACAAAGACTAAGAGATATTTAAGTCCATACCATGCTGGCTTAATTTCAGTAAAGTCCACTTCTCAGAATTGTCCTGATCTGGTTGCTCATAGGTACTTTCCTGCAGGAAGCTTGGAATGGTAAGCATTAACCAATTGACATATCCGACAGGCTTTTGTTACCCGTTCAGATATTTCCTTTCGCTGTGAGTTGGTTAATCGAAAACTCTGTTCTTGATCCTTCAGGAATGCCTACAGTTTCTTTTAACCAAGGTGAGTGAGTTGATGTACATTTTTAAAGTAGTGTAGGGCTTTCTGTAATTGAAGGCTGGGCTCAGTGAAGTTGAGGAATTCAATGTCAGTGTCCTTAGATGTTATCAAAAGCTTGCTGGTGCTCAAAGGGTCCATTGGAATTGGGCATCCTCATTTAACAGCGGGTATAAAGGAGAAGCTAAGAACAAAAACCCAGGTATCCATACCTGCAAAAGCCAGCAGTCCCAAGAAACTCTCTTGAGTTGTCTCTTGTTCGATGGGGGTGGTATCTGCACAATGGATTTTTTCTCGGCAGAGAGCCCTGAGAACAGCTTAATCAGACCTTATATACTTTTCTTGGAGTGGGCAGGGAGGGAAACTTATCGATGGGTCAGAGCAAGTGGGAGGTTTGGTACAAGCGGGTGAGGGAGTACAATCCTCAGTTTGGCAGTTAGGGACAGCACATTCTGGGAACAAAATTAGCAAACAGTTCTCCAGATTTCAACAGTGTTTTGTTAAGCATACAGAAAAACAGGAAGTGACAAGTGCCTATTTTATTAACCTTTCACCAAAGCGAAATAGAACGTGAGCTTGGATTACAAAAACAACCATGTCCAGGTTGCCTAATGCTCTCAAATGTCAATCCTATTGGTGACTACATATTTGTTTCTTCCAAAGATTATATATTCAACATCAACCATGTTGAAAATGTGTAATCCTATCACTCACTTTATACTTTGCCTGATTTCATGTCTCTATTGATATCTGCATTCTTGCATGTTTTCCCCCATTCATCATTGTGACTGACTCTTCACATGTGCTGATATTTTGTTCACTCTCTACCCAAACTTGATTGCTAAAGAACTTTTGGTCTAAATCCTATACTCACTCTTTTTCCTGAACCTACCGACTATCTTCCTAATCCTACCGACTATCCCTTTTAGACAGGAAGTTCTCGTCTACCTTCAATCATCCAAGGTACAAGGTCCTATGCCATTGTATATTGATTTATCTCGGACATCTGTGCAGAACCTAATTCAATGCTAAGTATCCCAATGAAGGGCCCTTCTGGACTTCAAATCTTACCTTGATTTCTGTTTTCATAATTATTTTGAAAATTTAATAAAATAGTGTTTGCCAAGAAACTGACTTCATTCAGTTCCTGAAGGAATTGACCTACCTCACTTCTTTGGTGATGGAACTCTCTTAACTTGGGTTCCAGGAAGACAGGAACACACAGCCAGTCCCAGTCCCAGTACCAGTGGGCTAACTTGTTTGGATTTACCAAGGACAGAGTGTGTCTTTTTTGGTACCTACTGATGTGAGGATGGTCAGATGCGAGGAGAGCCTTCCCTGAGAAAGCATGTAGTGGTCAGGGCAGGCTCCTGACAACTTCACAGAGTTTGACAAAAAGACCAGATCTGAGACAGAACAGGCCACCTTGGGGGAACATAGTATGGCCCACCAGTCAGAGGAGACTCTGGATAGTCACAGACTTACTTGGGGGAAGGAGGTGCCTTTTTGAGTGTGGGTGTGAGTTTGTGGTTTTGTCTCATGTTCTGAGAATAGGTAGAAAAGGCGGTTTGCTTGGTTTGGAGTGGACTGTTTTTAGAAAGTCCTTTGACAAGGCGAGTGTTTCTGTGTCTGTGTATCCCACTGTGTCCGTGGTTGTAGACATTAGAAAAGAGAATGCATCAATGGATGTTTCCTGTCTAGTAGAAAGCTTCCCAGAATTCATCCTACCCATTATAGGAATAGACTGCCTTTTGTCTTATCGATGGGCAACACCTACTATCTTCCTAAGTTTCTGTTTTCTTCCTGAATTCTGGCCACTCGCCAGAATAGGCTCATGGTTTTGTTTCCAAAATATGTACCACTTCTAAATTCTGCGACATGGCCATGTAATGGATAGCTGAAGGGAATGGCAAGCATCTCAGAAAACTCAGATATCAGTGTGATCAGAAAAGTCTCAGTGGAGAAACCCTGCTTTGGGCCTTTTGCTTACATATTGTTCTGTTGCCCTGAATGTCAGGAAGGTCTTTGCCTCAGGCCACCACTTTGTGAAGCCTGAAAAAAACAGTTCTCAAATGGAAATGAATGGGCCTCACCAGTGGCCACGTGGCCACCCAGATCAATAACTTTGCTTAATTGCTTTGGAAAGGGATGTGTCTGAATCAGCCTCCTGGCCCTGTGTGAGGCAGTGGCTTAGATTCTCAGCACCTGATGAATCTAAAGAAAGATCCAATGTGTGCATCCAAAACCAAAATGGCAAAAAGATTAGTCATTGTGGATGAAGTCTCTTGCCTTCCTCTATTAGATTCCTGACCTCCATCAAGGGAGTATAGGGATTTTTTGGGTCAAATGAGTTCTTCCAATCCCTGCAGAGGTGCTTGTGTTTAATCATGACTCCAAATCAAATAAGGAATCAATACCTGACAGTCAGTAGGCCTCAAATTGTAGAAGAAGAGCAGTATTAATGGCAGAACTATGTGATCAATCCTGGTTCACTTCAAGGGTGTCCAGGCCACCCTGAGTTTAGGCAAATGAAGGGCAAGGGAGCTTATTTTGGATACTCTATTGGGCTGTGCCATTTAAGGAAACCTCCAGGCAGAGGTTATGATGAGTGACTACATGGAAGAAGATGAGGACCATGTGGGATTGTTTGCTTCTAATTGTGGTCACTTGTGTGGCTGTTGGAAGAGATGACTGGGTTCATCTGCGCTAGAACACTGGTTTGATTTTCCTCAGAGACTGAGCTCTGTAACTGACCTCAGAGTAGTAATTGCTTTGGAAATGAATATGACTTAATCAGCCTCTTGGCCCTGTTTGAGGCTGTGGCTTAGATTATCAGCACCAGATGGATCTAAAAAAAGATCCCATGTGTGCATCCAAAACCAAAATGGCCAAAATAGCAGTCATTGTGGATGAAGTCTCTCGCCTTTCTCTGTAAGGTTCTGAAAGAATAAAAGAAATTGAAATTGAAATGTAAAGAACCAGGTTTCCTAAAGTTTCCAAGCTGCACTCAGCACCTTAAATTCCGGTGGCAGTTAAGACAATTTCCAGATCTGCACATTAGGTGTGTGTTGAAATCTTCCCTGACCACCTAGGTACTTAAAAACCCCTTCCCAGAAACCGTGCAGCTCACCACGTATACATCTCAGGGATTCAACCAATCAGTTTAAATGTATACCCCTTCTTAGGGCTGATCAATCACCCCCTGCCCGACCTGTTCCCGCCAATGAATGTTCTAATCATGTTTTAGAGTTGTTATTTGATTTTCTCTTGGTATATGATGATTTGCTAAAGGAGGCTATGATGTATGTAAAGTCCCTGCCCTCTCTAAAGAATGTATATAAACTGTGCTCAAGTTGTTCTCGGGGCTCTTTGTTCTTTGCTCCTCTGAAGTGAGTCCTGAGCTCCAGCATGCTGGACCCCCAATAAACCCTTTAGAGTTGCATGAGAAAGCCTGTTGATGGTCTTTTCCTCCGATGTTCACCCCACCTTTTCATCTGGAGGCCCCAGGTGAGATATTTGGCGTGGCGGATGAAAGACCCCAAGGGACTTCTCTCAGGGTAAGTAAGGCGCCTCTTTCTGGTTTCGGGTTTCAGGTTAGGGCTTGGCAAAGTGGCTGTCGGTGAAGAGCATTAGCTCTCTCTGATTGTGGCTGACAGACGTGTCACAGAGCTGCAGGCCACGTCCCTGTGGGACACTCCAGGGGACGAGGGAAATCAAGGAATAGTAGTTTCCTCAACTCGGTTATATTTTGCTTCAGAATTCGGTTTGCCAGCCCATCAGGTTTTGCCGGCTACTCAATTTTGTTCATTGTCCTGAACTCATGTTGAGTTTATTGTCTGTCTTTATTGTCTAACACATCAGGTTTTGCCAGTTACTCAGTTCTAATCTTTGTCTTGGACACACGTTAAATGTTTACTGTTTGTCTTTGTCTGTGTTGCGATTGTGTCTTCACTGTCTCTCTTTGAGTAACTCCCATTATGGGACAAATCACTTCCAAGCTTCTGTCCCTGACCGTTGATCATTGGACTGATGTCCGCTCAAGGGCCCAGAATCTTTATTTTTCAGTAAAATGCCGGACCTGGCAGACTCTCTGTGCTTCAGAATGGCCCATTCTCAAAGTCGGGTGGCCCCCAGAAGGATCCTTCCGCTTCCCTCTAATCCGAAAATCAGAGATATTGTCTTTCAGCCGGGACCACGTGGCCACCCAGATCAATAGCCATATACCCCTTCCCCAGGATCCTATCATTCAAACCTTCCGCTCCCCCCGCTTCCCTCCATTCTCCCTGAGTCACAAGACTGGACACTCCTCCCCCTCCTTATCCTCTACCCTGGCTCCCCAACACCGAACACGTTTTCCAGATGATCCTCCTGCCACTGACACAGCCTCTCCGCCACTAGAGGGAATTGGGCCAGTCCCAAGCCCTCCAGGGGACTTCGCAGCAGCAGCAGCAGCAGCCCCTCTTCCTCTGGTGGAAGCTGGGCCATCTAAAGGAACCCGCCAGTGACAGATAATAAAAAACTCAGAAACCCCTGTGATGCTCCCTCTCCATCCCTATGGGCCGATGAACCGACCAAACTGGGACCCCAACACCATTTAAGTTAGGTAGCATCTGTCCACTTATCACCGGCCTCTAATAGCGGGTCTCTGAGTGGCCGCCAGAAGGCCGACTAATTTGGCCATGGTAAGAGAGATTATCCAAAGGCCTAATGAGTCTCCCTCTATGATTTTGGAGAGAATTTTGGAAGCATTTAGAAAATATACTCCTTTTGATTCTCAGACAGAGTACGAAAAGACATCTGTTGCAATGGCCTTTATCCAGCAGGCTGCCCTAGATATTAAGAGAAAGTTGCAACGTCTAGATGGATTACAAGATATGACCTTAAGAGATTTAGTCAGAGAAGCTGAGAAAATATATTATAAGAAAGAAACTGAGGAGGAATGGGAACAGAGGAGACAGAAGGAAAGGGAACAAAAGGAGGATGAAAGGAGCAAAAGGCAGACTAAAGCACTGGCTAAGGTTCTGGTCAGAGCAGTAAATAGGCCAGAAGTTAAAAAGCACGGAGATAGGAAGGGATACATGGGCCCATGCCAAAGGCTGTCCCTGGCCTCAGGTCAATGTGCCTACTGTAAAGAAAAAGGACACTGGGCCAAAGAGTGCCCCCAAAAAAAGCAGAGATGCCAGACCGCCGTGCTGACTCTAGAACAGGACTAGGGAAGTCGGGACTCGGATCTCCTCCGCAAGCTCAGGGTAACATTTTAAGTGGAGGAAACCCCATTGAACTTTGAAGTGAAAACAGGACCAGTATACTCAACCTTTAAGACCCCACTGGGCCCCCTATCAAATAAATGGTCGCTTGTTCAAGGGGCTAATGACAGTAGATAATGAGCTTGGACAACTAAGAGGACAATGGACCTAGGAAATGGAAAAGTCCACCACTCTTTTCTAGTAATCCCAGAATGCCAGGCCCCGTTGATGGGCAGGGATCTGCTTACAAAACTCGGGGCTAGAATAACCTTTAACCCTGATGGTCCCCAAGTGGTGTTTCTAAACGCTTCAGTAAAAACTCCCATAGTCACGGCTATGACTATGTCCGTAGAAGATGAACATCAACTCTTCACGCGCCCTAGAACTGATCCAACAGGAAAACTATCCCAGAAATTGATAAAAGATTATCCTAATGCCTGGGCAGAATCTGCTGGGTTAGGTCTAGCCATAAAAAAACCTCCAATAGTAGTAGAATTAAAAGCCTCTACCTTTCCAATCAGTGTTAAACAATATCCTCTAATCAAAGAAGCTAAGGATGGGATAAGGCCCAATATTCAGAAATACCTGGCTCTTGGGGTCCTAAGGCCCTGTCAATCGGCCTAGAATACCCCCCTGCTACCAGTAAGAAAGCCAGTAACTGGGGACTACCGTCCTGTTCAAGACCTAAAAGAGATCAAAAACAGACTGCAGGACATTCACCCCACGGTACCCAATCCACATAATTTGCTTAGCACTCTGAATCCGGAGAGGTAATGGTACACTATGCTGGACTTAAAAGATGCTTACTTCTGCTTGCCACTACATAAGGACAGTCAGTTGCTGTTTGCTTTCGAGTGGATAGACCCAGAAACAGGAACATCTTGCCAACAAACCTGGATTAGACTCCCAGAGGGGTTCAAAAACTTCCCCACTTGAACTCTGGTGTGATTTCCCTTAGAAAATGAGTTCTGGTAATGAACTCAGAGAAGTATTGCCATAAATTTTGTTGGGATTTTAGGAGGCCATGCATGAGAGTCACCCTTGGAAACTGAGATCTAGGCCCAGTGTGGCTTTCCACAGAGCACTGGGTATCTCAGCCAGAATATCACATGATTTTATTCTGAAAGACTTGGCAGCCATAGTTGAGATTCAAAACACACATAGACTTCACATTGTAGACCTCAATGGACCTAGCTTCATGTGACCTTTTGGGCACTCTTTGGGACGCCTTGCCTGTGAGTGTTATCCACAGCTTTCATTGAAATGAGCTTCCTCAAAATTTAATGGTGTGGTGGGTCAGGGTCTGCAGGAGAATACATCAACCAGGCTTCTATCTCACATAGCTTGCCCCCTTGACCATTGCAACCTGATTCTGAACATTGCCCTGAAACCTCTCCATATAACAAGATGCTTTTATATGAAGAGATCAAACATATAAGGGATTACGGGCTGCAGCATGTCAGTCACAAGCCATTTGGAAGCAATGGCAGATCCACATGGCCCCACCACAAATGTTTTATCACAAACCTGCACACCACAGCTCGTGCCCTCAATTGAGCAGTCTACAACTTACTGGCATCTCTGTTCTACACCATTTTCATGAAACCCAGTAAATCAAGGCATTATCTGGTACACTCATGATCAGCAACAGGGCATACAAAGGTTCTCCAGTGCCACCTGGTCATTAGAATTTCAAAAATTTCATGGTATTTATCTATCCATTTTTCAAGGTAGAAGTTGGAAGCACTGTATGTTTCAATTTATTCAGGAACCATTAAATGGTGAGGAACCTCATTTCAGTGAAATCTCTGGAGGACACTCACATGAATGTCTTCCCAAAGAGTAGCCAAAAGGTCACATGAAGCCAGGCCCATTGAGGTCTACAATGTGAGGTCTATGTGTCTTTTGACTCTCAACTATGGCTGCCAAGTCTTACAGAATAAAATCATGTGATATCCTAGCTGAGATACCTAGTGCTCTGTGGAAAGCCACCCTGGGCCTAGATCTCAGTTTCCAAGGGCGACTCTCATGCATGGCCTCCTTAAAATCATAACACAGTTCATGGCAATACTTCTCTGAGGTCAGTTCCAGAACTCAGTCTCTAAGGGGAAACACACCAGAGTTCCAGCCCAGGTTTACCTACACCTCTCTTCCAACCCTCACACAAATGACCACAATTAAAACCAAAACACTCCCACATCACCCTCATCTTATTCCATATAGACACTCATCTTAACTTCAAGCTGTAGGTTTCCATGAGGGATGCAGCCCAAAACAGTGTCCACAATAAGCTCCCTTGCCCTTCATTGGCCTAAGTCAGGGTGGCCTGGACACCCTTCATGTGAACCAGGAGTGATCAAATAGGTGTGCCATTAATACTGCTCTGCTTCTCCAATTTGATGCCTTCTGACTGTGAGGTTTAGATTCGTAATGTGAATTGGAGCCCAGAGAAAACACAAGCACCTCTAGGCTAGCCTCTGCAGGGCATTGAAGAACTCATTTGACCCAAAGGATACGGATTCTCACTTGATGGAGGTAAGGAACCTTACAGTGGAAGGTGAGAGAGTTCATCCACAATAACTGCTATTTTGGCCATTTTGGTTTTGGATGCACACATGGGATCTTTCTTTACATCCATCAGGTGCTGACAATGTAAGCCACAGCCTCACATAGGGCCAAGAGTCTGATTCAGACACACCCCTTTCCAAAGCAATTAAGCAGAGAGCCACAGGTGAGGCCTATTCATTTCCATTTGAAAAATATTTTCTTCAGGCTTCACAGAGGTGTTGCCTGAGGCATCAACCTTCCTGACTTACTGGGGAACAGAACAAAAGGTAAGCAAAAGGCCTAAAGCACGGTTTCTCCACTGAGACTTTACTGGTCACACTGATATCTGAGTTTTATAAGATGCTCGCCATTTCCTTCAGCTATCCAGTACATGTCCATGTCACAGAGCTTGGAGGTGGTACATATCTTGGACACCAAACCATGAGCCTATTCTTGAGAGTGGCCAGAATTTAGGAAGAAAACCGGAAGTATGGTCTATCTTGCATACATCCCCCTTAAGGACCTGATGACCATCTCTCCACCCAGACATTTCTCAGCTGGCTATAAGTCTTATCTATTGGGATATCCCTGATGAAGAGGATTACACTAAAATTCCATTAAATCCCTTCCATACATAGATAATGGAAACAAACATTATGTTTGTAGGGACACGTGAGCCACATGCAGGTTGCTTAGCCTAGATTACTATGTTTGCCTGGCAGACTGTGAAAGCCATAAACAGTCACAGCTGTGTGGGGGAAAGCCGACTTCTTCTGTAAGTCATGGGGATGTCAGCATACAGGGACTTCCAGATGGAACCCAAACTCCTCATCAAATTTTGTACACAATATTGGCATTATTACCAATTAGATAACCAAACCTGATGGCCCACAGAGGGGTCCCTAGATCCTCAAATTATGTGTGACCTTTTTAACTTCTACAAGTGCTCAAAAGGGTGAAAGGAGATTCCCCTATGTGGAGGCTTTTTCCCTCCTTTTCTCACATCCTGAACTATGCTTCTCCAATAGATGCTCACCCTCAGCCTTCTACTCCAGACTCTCTGCTGTTACTCCCACATCAGCAAACTTGATTTCTCCCCTACAATTAATAGATCAAAAACCCAAACCTCCGCTGGATCTCAGACCACTGCCCCCTTCCTGAGGTAGCAGCTACTGAAGTACCCCTCCACTCACTCACTCCTCTCTTTTCTTGTCAGTGGCCGCACTGGGTCCCAACAGGTCCTCTTTCCAGCTAAACAAAATCTCAAACCAGCTGAGGAGAACCCACATACCAGTATCCAAGATGTAATGAAAATGGCCTTTAATGTTGCTTTGTCATCACTGAAAATGGTTACTAAAAATTTAAAGTCCCTCACAGGCTTTTTGGTATACTCACTCCCGTTTCCCCCTCTGTTCTACATGTTCTACTGCTCATGTTTTTGTTGCTAGGAAAATCCCAAAACCTTTGCCCATTATTCTTTTACATCTCTCCTTCCTCATTCTCAGATCGAAGGAGCTGCTCTCAGCCCTGATCCCTGTCTTCCTCCTCTGTACCAGGCCCATGGAAAAGTCGAGCAGTATTAACGGCAGGCCTATTTTATCACTCTTGGTTCACAGGAATGGTGTCCAGGCCACACTGACTTTAGGCGAATGAGGGGGAAGGGAGCTTATTTTGGACACCAACTTGGGCTGCACCCTTCATGGTAACCTCCAGTCAGAGGTTATGATATGGAAGAAGATTTGGGCCATGTGGCAGTATTTTGGTTTTAATTTTGGTCATTTGTGTGGTGGTTGGAATAGATGACTGGGTCCACCTGGGCTTGTTCTCTGGTGTGATTCCCCTTAGAGACTGAGTTCTGGAACTGACCTCAGAGAAGTATTGCCATGAATTGTGTTGGGATTTTAAGAGGCCACACATGAGAGTCGCCTTGGAAACTGAGATCTACGCCCAGGGTGGATTTGCACAGAGCACTGGGAATCTCAGCCAGTATATCATGTGATTTTATTCTTAAGGACTTGGCAGCCATAGGTGAGAGTCAATACACACATGGAGCTCACATTGTAGACCTCAATGGACCTGGATTCATGTGACCATTTGGGCACTCTTTGGGAAGACTTGCCTGTGATAATTCTGCAGAATTTTCATTGAAACGAGCTTCCTCACCATTTAATGGTTCCTGAATTAATTGAAACCCACAGAGCCTCCAACTGTATTATTGAAAAATGGCTAGATAAATACCAGGGAATTTTTGAATTTCCCATGACCAGGTGGCACTGGAGAACCTGTGGATGTCCTGTTGCTAATCAAGAGTATACCAGACAGTGCCTTGACTGACTGGGTTTCATGAAAATGGTGTAGAACAGAGATTCCAGTAACTTGGAACCTGCTGAGTAGTGGGCCTAGAGCAGTGGTGTGCAGGTGTGTAATAAAACATCTGTGGCGGGGCCATGTGGATCTTCCATTGGCTTCTGAATGGCTTGTGACTGACATGGTGCAGCCAGGAGTCCCTTATATGTAAAGACATCTTGTTATATGGAGAAGTTTCAGGGCAATGTGCAGAATCAGGTGGCTATGGTCAAGGGGGCAATGTCTGTGAAATAGAAGCCTGTTGGTGCATTCTCCTGCAGACCCTGACCCACCACACGTGACAGAACTCCCTCCAGCACCGTGTCCCAGTTGAACTCCTTGTATTTTGTTAAACAAATAACAAACTCCCTATGCAGCAGCAAGAAAGACAATGAAAATTGGAGGATGACCAAAGGGCTTCACAGTCCACACGGGGAGACACTTTTCCCCAATGGCCATAGTTTAACTAAAAAAATAGAACTCATCACTGATGCACCATGTTCATGGGAAAATAAGAAAACATGTCCTCCAGGTCACATAGATGCAGATCCAGCTCTAATGGTCTCACTACAAAGGAAGCTAAAGCTTCTGACAACAACATATATTTCAAGGACCCATCCTCAGAGGCAGTTACTCAAGAAGTCTTTATGCCAGCAGAGCTCCATGTTTGTGGAGAGTTTACCCTGTCCCTTACTTTTTGAAACTCATCTACCACCTCCAAGTTTGTGAATTCCTGAGCATTTTCCATTCCAGATATGTATTCACAGATTTTCTAACACTTCCCCTCTCATTGTGTCTTACTTGGGCCCAAGGTAATGTTAAGGCTTTGTTCTGGATGAAAGTGAGAAGATGTTTGTGTAGCACATATTTGCATACTCATAGATTCATTTTCCTATTTTCCATTGAAATACAGAATCCCTGACATGAACATATACCCTACTAGACTCTGACTAATAATCCTAAAATGATGTAGAAAAATAACCCAAGCAGAATAGAAATACAAGCAGTTCAGAGGATGCATGCTGTATAGTTGGACTTGCCTTTTGCATGATAAACGGTAGGTGTTAAATATGTAGACAATTTTTAATTGAAATAGTTCTCCATGTGTTTTTAAAGTAAACAAATATGTGAATTCCTGTCTCCCTTGCTTTGTAGCCAATTCAACACATGTATTTTTATATGCACATTTAGATTCCTACATGGTATCACATACACAATTTGTGAGGTGGCTGATGGAAGATACAACTTATGAGAAGAGATCACTCCTCCTAAACGCAGTTGGAACTGAAAATACAACCTATGGGTGAGCTTTCTAGTATTACAATATTATACATAAATCCATGTTCAGTAAAATGAATATTTTTGCATCTGTGGATGATATATATTTCATAATGAATTTCGATTTGCATATATTTCTACCTTTTAATATCTGTGGGGTTCTTTTGTATATATGTGTGTGTGTGTGTATATATATATTTTCCAGATTTTTCAAAATATGAAATATATATGTCTTATTTTACACTCCCTAAATTCACTCATATTCATGTATGTGGATTTATAATCAACTTTTCACAAGATTATTCTCAGAATTATTCATCCACCTGAAATACATATTTATTTTCTAGTACTGAAAACTAACTTCAGTGAATGGTGCATACAAATCCTAATTATTCTACAGTAACTGACCCTGTTTAACATCAATCCAAGTAGATTACTATGGGACATGATGTATGTTTTGACGTTCATTTTCATTCAAACCTGGTACATTACTCTTTCTTCAGGTTATGCATATCATCGGATATGTATTTCATTCACAAGTTAGCAAAATTATTTGCATTTGTTTCACTTTCAATCACTTCCTATTCAGAACACATGAATTCCTCTATGTTTGTTGACTGGTATTTTTATGAGACTTCTTTCCAAACACAATATTTTCCAAATCCATAATCAGTTTTGAAGCAAAACTCACACACCCTTCATGAGAAAACATAACTCTAATATTACCATTAGATGTATAACTCGTTGGAATGAATGATTGTATATCAATATAAGATTTCTTATATATTTTAAGATATCAATTCAATCCATTATTTAAAGTGGAACTAGTTATATTATTTATTCACTGTATGGTGTATTCATACATTATCTCTATATTCATAGACAATGTGTACACCTCTCTGTACCCCCAATACTAATTTATTCATCTTCAAAATATGGCCCTCAGAAAAGGTGGAAGAAATACTCATGTAACCTGATCTACATATACATTTTATCAGAGTAATATTCTGGACACAAAATACAAAGGTCACACTTATGATTGTACCAAAGCCTAAATGGAAAGTGAGAAAGGATTACTACAATCATCCATGTGATGTTGCCTAATGCTCTCAAATGTCAGTCCTATTGGTGAGTACATATTTGTTTCTTCCTAAGATTGTGTATTCAAACTCAACCCTGTTGAAAATGTCTAATCCTCTCACTGACTTTATACTTAGCCTGATTTCATAATGTCTCTATTGATATCTGCTTTCCTACATATTTTCCCCTGTTCATCATTGTGACTGACTCTTAACTTGTGTTGACATTTACATTCACTGACTAACCAAAACCGTATTGCTAAAGAACTTTTTTTCCAAATTCTATATTCACTCTTCTTCCTAATCCTTCCGACTATCAGTTTTTGAATGGATGTTCTCTTCTATATTCAATCATCCAAGTAAAGGTCGTGCGAGCATCGGAGGAAGAGACTACCAAGAGAATACATCATGCAACAGCAAAGGGTTTATTTGGGGTCCAACATGCTGGGGCTCAGAGCTCACTTAATTAGAGCAGAGAGCCCTGAGAAGAGCTTATGCAGAGTTTATATACTTTTCTTGGAGAGGGCAGAAAGTGAAGTTTATTGATGGTTCAGGGTGAGTGGGTGGTTTGCATTCAACCGGGTGAGGGAGTACATTCTGCAGTTTGGCCGTTGGGGACAGCACATTCTGGGACAAGATTAGGAAACATTTCTCAACATTTCAACAGTGTTTTGTTAAGTGTACAGAAAAACAGGAAGTGACAAGTATATATTTTATTGACCTTTCATTCCCCACTTCTTCTGGCAAATTTTAATCATAAAAATGATCATTAGGGGATGTCACATTCTATGTTTGCTAGTGGGGTATTACCATAAGTTTAACTTGTCCAATTTGAGCTTGGAGAAAATAAATTACATGGTTGAGGAAACAGGGTTTTATAGTTAGCAATAATATGAGGATTATTATTGGACGGGCCAGAGTTGATAAAAACGTAGTTAACCAGGGGGACTGTGTAAACCAAGACTCAAACCACCATTTTTGGGCCTCTCTCTCTCCTTGACTCTCTTCAAGGCATCTTTTTAATTTACTCATAGATTATTTTACAACTCCATTATGGTCGACATTAAAAAAACATTCTTCCCTCAATGCAGCACAAAGGCCCCCTTCTCTAGTGAAAAAGAGATCCAACCCTCTACTGTTCTGTAAAACAACTTCAGAGAGAAAGGTTAAAGATTCCTGCAAAGCTGTGATGGAGGTTACTAATATCTTTAAGTTTTTATATATTCCTGCTCCTAATTGGGTCATTCCTTGTGTCCCATGGACCACGGCAGTGGTTCCTCTGCCCAACCCTGAAGCAACTCCTATTTGCAATGGAATGGCTAAGGTGAGGGATATATATTTTCAGAGGAACCGGATTGTATGCCCCCCTATTTGAACTTCAAATGAATCTGTGTCATGATAGAGCACTCTGGGAAACATCCGCACCATTACACATTTAATCACATCTGTTGACAATTTCATTAAAACACAAACAATGTTTAAGTATATAGAATTAAACTGTTGTAGGGACGGACAAGGCAAGGCACCAAAGATAGCACCAAAGACAGGGAAACAGTCTTATTTGGTTGCAACCATATTCAGAGGGCATTGCTTCTGTTGTAATCAATTAATCCCATGAAACCTAAGTTTATGTAGTTTCAGAATTTTGTACTCAACATGAAAGGGAAGGGGCTCAGAAGTTCATAGTCTTCAGAAGTTCACAAAAGGCAGTTTTTGTTTCTGTTTTTTCCTTAGGTCTGGGCAAGTTAAATTTTCAAGAACACCTGGGAGGGGGAGAGCTTTTTATTCCCTTTCTTTTTTCCCACTGCCAGCTTTTTCCATGGAGCCCAGTTTGTAACTTCTTTATCTTAGAAATGTAGCAATGTCTGTGAAGCCCCAGCTCAAGGCCAGGAGCCTTGTTCACATATTGTGTGAAAAACTAGTGAGGGTGTGTCTAGCTCAGGAGTGCTGATTTTTTAGCCAGTTGCCAAGTAGACCAGGTCAACACAAAAAGAGAAAGTTTATGTACACTGAAGTCTTTTATAGCGACTCTTTTCCTGAAAGTCCCATAGGCAGCCATGGTGAAGACTTCTGGAGAAGGTCAGACTGTGAGGTGAAGATTCTTTATGAGAATTGGAGTCATGAGAATACCCAAGCATAAATGGGCTAGCCTCTTCCGGGATTTGAAGAACCCATTTGACCCAAAGGGTCCCTATTCTCACTTGATGGAGGTCAGGAACCTTTCTGAAGAAGGCTAAGACTTCATCCACAATGACAGCAATTTTGGCCATTTTGGTTTTGGATGCACACTTTGGATCTTTCTTCAGATCCATCAAGTGCTGAGAATCTAAGCCACAGCCTCACACAGGGCCAAGAGGCTGATTCAGACACATCCCTTTCCAAAGCAATTAAGCATAGAGACAAAGGTGATGCCCACTCATTTCCATTTGAAAAGTGTTTCTTCATGGTTCACAAAGGGTGTGCCTGAGGCAAGAGACTTTCCTGACATTCAGGTCAACATATCAGTAGGTAAGCAAAAGGCCCAAAGCAGGGTTTCTCCCTGAGACTTGTGTGGTCACACTGATATCTGAGTTTTCTGACATGCTGGCCATTCCCTTCAGCTATCCAGTACAGGGCCATGTCACAGAGCTTGGAGGTGGTACACATCTTGGACACAATACCATGAGCCTATTTTGGAGAGTGGCTAGAATTTATGAAGAAAACCAGAACATAGAAAGATAGCAGGTGTTGCCCAAAGATAAGGCAAGCTGCAGTCCATTGATAAATTACGCAGGATGAATGCTGGGAAGTGTTCTACAAGACAGGACACATTCATTGAAGCATTTCCTTTTCTAATATCTACAACCACAGACACAGTGGGATATTCAGACATAGAAAGACTCGCCTTGCCAAAGGACTTACTAGAAACAGTTGACTCTAAACCAAACAAACAGCCTTTCCTATCCTCAGAACATGAGACAAAACCACAAAACCACATCCACACCCACAAAGGCACCTCCTTTCCCCAAGTAGGTCTGTGACTAGGCGCAGTGTCCTCAGACTGGTGGGCCATACCATGTTCCCCTGAAATGGACTGTCCTGTCTCAGTTCTGGTCTCCTTGGCCAACTGTGTGAAGTTGTCAGGAGCCAGTATTGAGCCACTAACTGCTTTCTCAGGAAATCCCCTCTTCTGAGCTATCCTGGCATTTGGCCATTCTCACATCGGTAGGTGCCAAGAAAGACTGACTCTGTTCTTGGTAAATCCAAACAAGTGAGAACACTGGTACTGGGACTGGGACTGTCTCTGTGTTCCTGGCTTCCTGGATTCCACGTTCAGAGATTTCTATCACCAAGGGAGTGAGGTGAAGTCACTTCCTTCAGAAACTGAATGAGGACACACTGCCTTGGCAACCAATTTGTCCTAACAGTTGCTTCCAGAGTCCCATGGAGGCTGCCCATATTTCCTGTGACACTTTCACAAGTTAGAATGATATATTAACCATAGGCACCCAAATAGAGCTCTCCACACAGGCCTGATTTGGCCCATCTTCTTTACATTAAGAAGAGAGAGGCAGATTCAGACACAACTCTTCATCCTGACCAAGTTGTTTGCCATGGAAGAAGACTTTTGCTCACTCAGGTCCTTCATCGCTGACTATATCTTGTGCAGAGATCATTTCTGCATGGACTTTTGAGGTTCTCAGCAAGTCAAAGATCCCATACATTCCTGTATTGTAAGACCAACCCTGTTCATGCTCTTCTGTAAAGTTAGGTTGAGGGAACAGTGTATGGTTTGGATTAATAACATTTTCAATTTGGGTTAGGAATCATTCTACTGGATGAAAAATGGTATTGGGAACTGCGATATGTATAAGACTATAGAGGTGAAATATATGTATGAAAACATAAATCCAAGTATTATTTGATGCCCAGAGGGCATTGGGCCCTTGATTGGGATACTTAGCTTTGAATTATGTTCTGCACAGATGTCTCAGATAAATCCATATACAATGGCATAGGAGCATGTACCATGGTCCTATATACAAATAGGTCCATATATACACTCATCATAAACTCTGGCTGGAGTTTTCGATGAGGGGCGCAGCCCTAGACAGTGTACAAAATAAGCTACCTTGCCCCTCATTTGCCTGATGTCAGGGTGGAATGGGCACCCTTCCTGTGAACCAGGAGTGATCAAATAGGCCTACCATTAATAATACTCTGTTTCTTCAATTTGAGGCGTTCGGATTGTGGTGTTTAGATTCTTTATGTGAATTGGAGTGATGATAAAAGCCAAGCACCTATGGGCTAGCCTCTGCAGGGCTTTGAAAAACTCATTTGACCCAATGTATCCCTATTCTCTCTTGATGGAGGTCAGGAACCTTACTGAAGAAGGCTAGAGACTTCATCCACAATGACAGCAATTTTGGCCATTTTGGTTTTGGATGCACACATGGGATCTTTCTTTAGATCCATCAGGTGCTGAGAATATAACCCACTGCCTCACACAGGACCAAGAGGCTGATTCAGACACATCCCTTTCCAAAGCAATTAAGCAAAGAGCCACAGGTGATGCCCATTTATTTCCATTTGAAAACTGTTTTCTTTAGGCTTCAAAAAAGTTTGGCCTGAAGAAAAGACCTTCCTGACATTCAGGGAAACGGAACTATATGTAAGCAAAAGGCCCAAAGCAGGGTTTCTCAACAGAGTCGTTTCTGGTCACACTGATATCTGAGTTTTCTGACATGCTGGCCATTCCCTTCAGCTATCCAGAACATGGCCATGTCACTGAGCTTGGAGGTGGTACAAAACCATGAGCCTATTCTGGAGATTGGCCAGAATTCAGGAAGAAAACAGGAACTTAGGAACATATTAGGTGTTGCTCATCCCTAAGGCAAGCCACAGTCCATTCATAAATTGGGCAGGATGAATGCTGGGAAGCATTCTACTAAACAGGGCACATCCATTGATGCATTCTCTTTTCTACTGTCTACATCAATGGACACAATGGGATACACAGACATGGAAAAACTCACCTTTTCAAATGACTTACTAGATCAGCCTACTCCAAACAAACAAACCTCCTTTTCTAATTATTCTCAGAACATGAGAAAAAAACTACAAACTCACACCCACACCCACAAAGGCATCTCCTTCCCCAAAGTAGGTCTGTGACTGTCCGGAATGTCCTCTGACTGGTGAGCCATACAATGTTACCCCAAAATGGCCTGTCCTGTCTCAGATCTGATCTCGTTGGCCAACTCTGTCAGGATCCAGCAGTGAGCCACATCCTGCTTTCTCAGGAAAGGTCCCTTTTCAGAGCTCTCCTGGCTTTTAGCCATCCTCACATCAGTAGGTACCAAGAAAGACTGACTCTGTCGTTGTTAAATCCAAATAAGTGAGCCCACGTGGACTGGGACTGGGACTTGCTCTGTTTGCTTGGCTTCCAGGATCCCATGTTCAGAGAGTTCCATCACCAAGGAAGTTAGGTAGGTTACTTCCATCAGGAACTGTATTAGGTCACTGCCTTGGCAACCACTTTGCCCTAACAGTTGCTTCCAAGGTTCGCATGAAATGGAGGCTGCCCCTACTTCCTGTGACACTTTCACAAGTTAGAATGGTACATCAACCATTGTCCCCCAGGAACAGCTCTCTACACAGACCTGGTTTAGTCCATCTTCTCTACAATAAAAAGATAGATGTTGATTCAGACATATCCCTTCATCCTGACCAGGTTGTTTGCCTTGAAAGATGACTTTTTTTCTCTCGGGTCCTTCCCAGCAGCCTACATCTTCTACAGGGATAAATTCTGCATGGAACTTTGAGGTTCTCAGTAGATGGAATATGCCCTCCATTCCTGTATTATAAGACCAACTCTGTACCTCCTCTTCTGTAAAGTTAGATTGAGGAAAGAGTGTATGGTTAGGGTTAATAACATGTACAATTTAAGTTAGGAATCATTCTTCGGGATGAATAATGTTATTCTGACCTGTGATATTTATTAGAATATATAGGTGAAATATAAGTAGGTAAACAGAAATCTAGGTAAGCTTTGGAGACCAGAAGGGCATGGGGTCCTTGATTGGGATACTTAGCTTTGAATTATGTTCTGCAAAAATGTCTCCAATAAATCGATATACAATGGCATAGGTCCTTGTACCTTGGATGATTGAATGTAGAAGAGAACATCCAGTAAAAAAGAGATAGTCAATATGATTAGGAAGATACTCAATAGGTTTAGAAAGAAGAATGAGGATAGGATTTGTACCAAAAGTTCTTTAGCAATAGGGTTTCAGTTAGAGAGTGAAGGTAAATGTTAGCACATGTGAAGAATCTGTCACAATGTTGAACTGGGGAAAATATGTAGGAAAGCAGATATCAATAGAGATTTTAGGATATCAGGCCAATTATAAAGTGAGTGATAGGATTAGACATTTTCAACAGCCTTGAGGTTGAAT
The DNA here is from genome assembly GCF_048772815.1 of Callospermophilus lateralis. Lineage (NCBI taxonomy): Eukaryota > Metazoa > Chordata > Mammalia > Rodentia > Sciuridae > Callospermophilus > Callospermophilus lateralis. The sequence goes on along the minus strand of NW_027512087.1, from coordinate 327,580 downwards.
ATATAATCTTAGGAAGAAAGAAATATGTAGTCACCAATAGGATTGACATTTGAGAGCAATAGATGTTTTTCATAATCCATGCTCACTTTCCATTTAGGCTTTGGTAAAAACATAAGTTTGATCTTTGTGTTTTGTCCAGAATATTACTGTGATAAAATGTATATGTAGATCAGGTGACATGAGTATTTCTTCCACCATTTCTGGGTGCAATATTTTGAAGACATATAAATTAGTATTGGGGATACAAAGAGGTGTACGTTTGTCTATCAATATAGAGATAATGCATGAAGAGACCACACTGTGAATAAATAATATAAGTACTTCCAACTTTAAATAAAGGATTGAATTGATATCTGAAAATATACAGGAAATCTTATATTGATATACAATCATTCATTCCAACCCGTTATACATCTAATGGTAATATTAGGGTAATGGTTTATCATGAAGAGCGTGTGAGTTTTGCTTCAAAATGATTAGAGAAATCGAAAATAATGTCTTTGGAAAGAAGTCTCATGAAAAGTCCAGCCAGGAAACATGGAGGAATACATGTGTTCTGAAGCAGGAAGTGATTGATAGAGAGACAAATGCTTATAAATTTGTGAACTTGTGGATAAATATATATCCTATTATGTGCATAAACTGAAGAAATAATAATGTACCAGTGTTGAATAAAAATGAACGTCAAAATAAACATTTTGTATCATAGGAATCTACTTACATTGATGTTAAACTGGGTAAGTTACTGTAGAAATATTAGGATTTGTATGCACCATTCACCGAAGTTAGTTTTCAGTACTAGGAAAAAAATATGTATTTCAGGTGGATGCATAGTTCTGATAATAATCATGTAAAAGTTGATTGTAAATCCAAATACATGAACATGAATGAATTTAGGGAGTGTATAATAAGACACATATATTTCATATTTTGAAATATCTGGAGATTATATATATTTATATATATATATACAAAACACCCACACAGACATTAAAAAGTAGCAATATATATGCCAATTGAAATTCATCATTAAATATATATCATCCACAGACCCAAGCTATTTATTTTACTAAACATAGATTTATTTATAATTTTGTTAAACTAGGAACCTCACCCATAGATTGAATTTTCAGTTCCAACTGTGTTTAGGAGGAGTGATCTCTTCTCACAATTTGTATCTGGCAAGTCAGCTACCTCACAAGAATGTACGTGTGATAATAGGTAGGATTCTGTATGTGCATGCAAAAATACATGTGCTGAATAGGCTACAGAGAAAGCAAGACAGGAATTCACATATTTGTTAACTTTAAAAACACATGGTGAACTATTTCAATTAAAAATTGACTAGATTTATAACACCAACCCTTTATCATGCAAAATGAAAGTCCAACTATACACCATGCCTCCTCTGAACTGCTTGTATTTCTATTCTGTTTGGGTTATGTTTCTCCATCATATTAGGATTAGTAGTCAGAGTCTAGTAGGGTATGGGTTAGTGTCAGGGTTTCAGTATTTTGAATGGAAAATTAGATAAGGAATCCAATGTGTATGCAAATATGTGCTATACAAAAATCTTCCCACTCTCATCCAGAACGATGACTTGACATTGCCTTCCCCCCAAGTAAGACACAATTAGAGGAGAAGAGTTAGAAAATCTGTGAATACATATCTGGAAAATCCTCAGGAGTTTACAAACTTGGAGGTGGAAGAGGAGTTTCCAAAAGTAAGGGACAGGGTTGATAGACCCAACCTGATCTTTTATTAAAATTGGGAGCCATCTTGCCACAAAGCGATGAAAAGCTAATTTTGGGTTTACTATAAATTACTGCAATTTCTGAACCCATTTGGAATGTCTGCCCGTGCCTTTAACTCACCCATGCCTATCTCTCTGACCTGAGAGCAGCCCTCTCTGAAAGTTTAGTGACACATCATAATTTTTGGCCTTCCCTGGCCAGACAACGACTCTCTCTGAGGTCTAATGGTCATCATTATTTCTGATGTTGGGGCCAGCAAAAAAAAAAAGAAAAGTAAACTACATTTAGTGTGATGCTTGTCAAAGTTCTGTTATCTGTAATCCCCCTTTTGTGTAACTTTCTGGGCTATATAGCTGGGCTGTAGGAAAGGTGGGGTTGCTGTCTTGTTCCCGCCGTTTTGTGAGGGAGAGGCAGGCCGCCGGCCGGTTGAAATAATAAATTTGCCTTAATTTGATTTTAATTGGAGTCATTGGTCTTTACTTTCATCCTGGTCTAACATTTTGCAGTTCCGCAGCAAGATGACCCTGCCAGTACAGATCACAAGACCAGACTGTTGGAAATTCTGAAGCTGGCCTTCCCTCCAGGGCCCCCGGCTACAGAGCCACTCTAGGGGATGCGCAACTTGAGATGTTTCAACGACTTGGAGTGAGACTTTGGTCCAGGGAGCACTGCAATGAACCACTGGACTATTACTATTAGCAAGCACCTGGTGGAGGAGGCCTCCATAGGTAAGTGGCACCTTTATAACATCTGATATCTGGTTAAGGGAGATCTCTTCTGATGACAGAGAGGAGGCCTGGGGATGCTCACATATACTCCTGTCTGGGACTGTAACGAGAATCATGCTGTCCTTTGTTCTGTTATGTAGGGAATTCTTCTGGATGGGTAGAGAGGTGTGGATGGGCATGCACGCGGTCCTACCCAGGAGCTTTAGCAAGACATTGCAATGCTCCTCTGCTTTTTTTTTTTTTTTTTTTTTTGGTGCCTGGTTTCTGGTTTTTTTTTTTTTCTGTTTTGTTCTGTGTTCTATATGTTTTTTGTTTGTTTGTTTTTGTGCGTTTTGTTGTGTGATTTCTGTGGTAAAAACTTAAAGATATTGGACGTGAAAATGGGTAATAAAGCAAGTAAGCATGACACCTTTTTGGACTGTGTTTTAAGGAACTGCGATGAACTTTACCTCCCTTTGTTAAGCAGGATAAGAGAAGCCCCTAGCTGGCTGCCTGGAGCACACCCACTGCACAAGGCAATGCCTGCTGCAGAGCTAAAAACTGAGTATCTCACAGGTTAAGAAGTGAAACTCCTTTAAAACCACTTGTACCTCCAGATCAAAAGAGTCACAACCTTTGGGCAGAGTCCCCTGTGTTTCTCCTTTGTTAGCAAAGCAATAAACCTCCCTTTTTCTTTTTCTCAAAAACCCTGTCCTCATTATTAAATTGGCATTAATTGGCTTCAAGGTCAGGAACTGAACTTTAAGTTTCAAATTTTGATAAACCACACCACCCCCGCCCCGGAACTTTTTGAGAGATGACTACTGATATGTTAGGAGATGGAGCATGGTTGGGGTGGAACCGAACCAGAGGAGCTAATCCTGTAAGTTAAAGGAGGGACCCAGGGACTTCCAGCAGCTGCCGAAGCCCTGTTACTTCAGGGAATTCCCTCCTTCCTTCCCTGCACTGTAAGCATTATGTAACGTCTGTCTTCTTAAAAAAGAGTAAAAGAAAAAGGGGATACTAAATTCAGTAAAGTCACCATGGAGACCCTTGATTTTACATTTCAGGTTGCCCCTCTGTAAAAACATGTGGTCCCCTTGTGGGGACTTCTATGGTGCCACTGGTGTAGGAGATTTTTCTCTTATCTGCTCTGTTTTAAAGGCTTCTGTCTGTCGGCCATAGTCTGGAGCTCACTTCTGTCTGTCTTGTGTCTTTGTTTCTGGCCCTTTAAGACATGTGCAATAATGTGTTGATATTTTAAATTGTTTCTTGGGAATGATCTTAGCTGAATGTGTGTCTAAATGATGATGTTTTATTGTAACAATGTGGTATCTGAATGAGTTTTTGAAGCATTGCACAATCTTGCAGGTAAAAGTCGGGTTTAGGTAATTGTTTAGTTTATGATTTCAGATAATTTATGCCAGAGAACTTAAATACTTAGGATGGAAAACTAAAGAACTCTCCTTCCAAGTTGGCAAGTAACTTCCCAATCATTCAGTCTTTTATTTCACCTATTTTGAATTGGGTAGCCTGGGAAAATGTCACTGTGCGTACCAGTGCATTAATTTGGACAAAGATAGTAAATCATTTTACGGTATCTGTTGACAAAACAAGATGTAAAGATATAAAATTTTGTGAATTGTATCTTAAACTTGTTTCATAATTTTCAACATCCTAACCTGAAAATTATGGTTAAAATGCCTTAGGCCTGTTGTGTCTGCTCTGAATAGCAGTTTTTTCCTGCTCCTTCCTGACCTCAGCCAGGACTTATTTTGAAATGCAAATAAAAGAATCCTGCAAGCTCAGTAGGAGACTGATATGAGGCCTAAGCAGAAAAAAAAGGCAAATTGTATGGTTTTTACTAATTACTGTCCAGTCGTTTTTTCTAGGACTCTTATTTTTTTCCTTAGATACTTTATTTAGTTTTTTTAGCTCATGATTTTGATCCTACAGACCTAAGTTAATGTTTTTCTGATCAGTTCTATCTTTGACCAACTGTGGAGTTTTTGAAACATTGCAATGCAGATTTCATCTGCGAAAAGCTATAAGGCCTTTACTATTTTTATGTGTGCACACTTCTGTTATGTGTTGTATGTCTATATATACATATATCCATATATCAAACATATGATACAAAAATTTACATATATAAAGAACGCTCATAAAAAAACGCTCATAAAAACAAATTTTAAAAAGTGGATCCAAGGATCCTTAATTCACGTTATTTAAATGGTTCAGTTTAAATTGGATAAACAGATAAAAATAAATGTCTTTAAATTTAAGCTTACAAGTTTTTCTAGGTGTTCAGATATCTAATAAAATATTAATGTCTACAAAATATCTAATATGACTTGGTTGTAGGACTTTTCCTTCAACAAAAAAAATGGTTTACAATCTTCAATACATTTGTCTAATATTTTGATAAATAAGTAAATTAAATTTCATATGAGATTACTCATTCATGAGTACTTTTGTTAGATATCTGATTGATTAACTAAGGTCTGTACAAGTTTGTACTAAATTCTGTATAAGATTGTAAAAATCAGTCATGTGTTAAAGAGACAAAAATTTCTTAAAACATAAGTTTACCCATAACATTGTGTTTATTAAGTTTTATTTTTTCTAGAGCTAGCAACCATAAAAATTAAACAACTGATTAAATAAGAACTGTTATTTTAGAGAACTGTACTGCCATTACTTTAAAAGCTAAACTTGGTTAATGTGGAAACATCAATGTAATTATGATGCTATTAATGTGCTCATATCTTACATGTACAAGTCTGTAAGGTAGAAACTTAAAAGAGCATTATATCATGCTGGCGTTCTTAAGTTGTATGGTAAAAATATATATTGGGAATTTATTTATCTGTTATCATAAAGATAAGTAAAGTTTTATGTTACTTTTTACATTTGGGAACAATTTAAATGTATTTTTAAGTTAATGAGAGCCTAATCTATGTAAAGGTTAAAAACTTTCAGCCTTTCTTTAATTCATGTTTTAAATGTGATATCATATGGTGTTAGCTAATGTTCATGTGACCTAAAAAAATTTATGTAAACTTTGTAAAATGATATTTAAAAAAAAGATCAGCTTTAGAACTAAAACCCTTAAGATTTATAAAGAGACCTGCCTTACCTGAGATAAGGCTCTGTGTCCCATCTTACTACATGTGAGAATGACTATGAAAACAGTAGGTTAGATTATGTTTCATTTAAAGTTTTGTTCAAAAGTTGTTTTTTTTTTCTGTCAAGATTACTAGGATCTCTAACAGGGGATATAATTTATAAATAAGCAAAAAATTCAGGGTAGCTATTATGCAAACTAAGTATATTTACTCTTGTTAAAAAATTTTATTTTATAATTTCCTTATAAGTGATCTAAAGATTCTCTGTTAGTGTTTTACAGAATTGTTGCTTTAAGAACACAACATGGGTTAATTTAAGATAATAAGTCATCACCTACAAGACAAACAGAATAACACAGATCCCGATTAATAAAAAGATAAATAATTATAAAGTTATAGACATTAAAGCCCAGTACACTTAACATAAGGCAGTTAAAATTTATTTGCTGGATATTTAAGATTAGGATTTAAAATTAAAGTTAAATGAAAAGGGACAAGAAAACTAATATTTGGCTCTTGCCCTCTGAGTCAGTCTGAATCCAGGGAACAGGGGACTTCTCTAACGAGCTTTTCAACTCTGGGCCATATAACCTCCCCATCAGGGGGATTAATGAGACCACTGGAGAACAGAAAGCCAATCAGTGCATTTGCTAAGAAGAGGAGAGTCATCAGAGAAGGGAGACATCCCTGATGCTGCCGAGGGAAGCCACATGGTCAAGGAAGACCTGGACCCACCTAGCCCAAAAGGCACTAGCAGAACTGAGAAGCTGCTCTCAAGTCTCCCCAGGAATGGCAACCATAAAAGCTCAGCTGACTGTTACCAATAGATAGAAACAAAAGTCAGTTTGGCTGCTTCATCTTAAACACTTAGCAAAGACAGTTGAAAGCAGAATACAGCCATTCCTGGACATTTTAAATAATAATAATAATAATAATAATAATAATAATAATAATAATAATAATAATAATATTTTAATGTATACACTTTATATTAGCCTCCCAAAATAAGTAAGACTGGAGGTTACAAAGAAGGATTCTCAGACAGGAATGCCTGATAACTATAAAAAGACACTATCAAGAGGAGCTGCCAGAGGCAGAAGTTTTTAGTTTAAGGCCTCAGATATTTCTAACCTACACGGTTAGGCTTGGTGTTGGCTAGTATGATTATCCAGCACTGAGTAACAGAATTAAAGGTTTTTCTATTAGACACAGAGGTCATTCTAGTAAACTGATTTTGCAAGATCAGATGACATTAAATTATTAAACTGTATCTTATTGGGAGGGACAACTGTAACACTAAATGTTAAGTATTAAGTTGACAGTCCTGATAACTGGGGATATTAAAGACTGGTGAGGGAACTTCTGTACAGTGACATGTTCTAGCTGCTGCAACATTTATTCAGTACTCATGTTTTTTGTTTCTCTCATAGAAGAACCCATCCCCAGATGACTTTACAACCTGTTCTTCCCAAATGAGACTTCAAACCAAACTGACCTCTAAAAGGCAACTCATGTCCCTCATGCTGTTCCCCCACACGTCACCCTCTCTCAGCTCAGAAGAAGCCAAAATGAGTAATGCCTCTCTTCTTACAACAGTGGAGCCAAAAGTAAATAGACTATCAATATACGTAATTAATTAAGTCAGGTAAAATCACGGAGACCGGTTTTGGGTGATTTGAAAAAATAGGGAGACTGTTGCATCAGAGAATAAAATTCCCTCAGTGCTCTTCACCTACCATATGAAAGATATGAAAGGGACACATTAGAAAAGGGGGGAATGATAGACCCAACCTGATCTTTTATTAAAGTTTGGAGCCATCTTGCCACAAAGCCAAGAAAGGATAATTTTTCTTAACTATTAATTACAGCAAATTTCGAACCTGTTTGGAATGCCTGCCCGTGCCTTGAACTCACCCATGGCTGGCTCTCTGACCAGATAACAGCCCTCTCTGAAACTTTGTTGACACCTCATAAATATTGGCCTTCCCTGGTCAGATGACACTCTCTGAGGCTCTAATGGTCCCCATAAATTCTGATGTTTGTGTCAGAAAAAAAAAAAAGTAAACTACCATTAGTGTGATGCTTGTCAGAGTTCTGTTATCCGTAACCCCCCTTTTGTGTAACTTTCTGGGCTATAAAGCTGGGCTGTAAGAAAGGTGGGGTTTCTCTCTTGTTTCCGCCATTTTGGGAAGGAGAGGCATCAGGGTGGTGGAAATAATAAGCTTGTTTTAATTTGATTTTAATTGGAGTCAGTGGTGATTTCTTGCATCCTGGTCTAAAAGGTAAACACTCCACAAACATGGAGCTCTGCTGGCCTAAAGACTTTTTGAGAAACTGCCTCTGAGGATGGGCACTTGACATATATGTTGTTGTCAGGAGCTTTTGCTTCCATTCTAATGAAACCATCAAAGCTGGGTCTGCATCTATGTGACCTAGAAGACATTGTTTCTTATTTTCCAAAGAACATGAGGCAGAAGTGCTGACTTCTCTCTTTGTAAGTAAACTGTGGCCACTGAAGGCTAATTGTCTCCGCATGTGGATTGTGAAGCCATTAGGTCATCCTCCACTTTTCATGGACTTTCTTGCTGCTGCACTGGGAGTTTGGTATTTGCTTCACGAAATGCAAGGAATTCAACTGGGACACAGTGCTGGAGGGAGTCCTCTCACGTGTGGTGGGTAAGGGTCTGCAGGACAATGCACCAACTAAGCTTCTATCCCACATAGATTGCCCCGTTGACCATAGCAACTTGATACTGAACATTGCCCTGAAACATCTCCATATAACAAGATGCCATTTATGGAGAGGTTTCAGACATATAAGTGATTCCTGTCTCCACCATGTCAGCCACCAGCCATTTGGAAGTCAATGGCAGATCCACATGGCCCGACCACAGATATTTTACCACACATCTGCACACCACAGCTCTGGGCCCACTACTCAGCAGGCTCCAACATACTGGCATCTCTGTTCTACACCATTTTCATGAAACCCAGTCAATCAAGGCACTCTCTGGTATACTCATGATCAACAACAGGACATCCAAAGATTCTCCAGTGCCACCTGGTCATGGGAATTTTAAAAATTTCATGGTATTTATCTAGCCATTTTTCAAGGATGAAGTTGGAGAAACTGTGGGTTTCAATTCATTCAGGAACCATTAAATTTTGAGGTAGCACATTTCAAGAAATGCTCTGGAGAACTCGCAGAGGCAAAGCTTCCCAAAGAGTGGCCAAAATGACACATGAAGCCAGGCCCATGAGGTCTACAATGTTAGGTCCATGTGTGACTTGACTCTCAACTATGGCTGCCAAGTCTATAAGAATAAAATCATGTGATATCCTGGCTGAAATTCCCAATGCTCTTACGAAAGCCACCATTGGCTTAGATCTCAGTTTCCAAGGGCGACTCTCATGCATGGCCTCCTAAAATCCCAACAAAATTCATGGCAATACTTCTCTGAAGTGAGTTACATAACTCAGTCTCTAAGGGGAATGACACTAGAGTTCTTGTTCAGGTGGACCCAGGCATCTCTTCTAACTACCACACAAATGACTGCTGGGAGCCATCAGCCAAGTAGGTATGACAATTTCCTTGCCAGCGTACCCCCATGTTTCCTTAGTGGAAAGACTCATGGAAATAGGACATTTTGCAGGACATTGCATGTAAGGTGACCTTGCTGAAGGACCAGGGTGGATCCATGTTTAGGGTGTTCCTGGTTTGGCATAATAGGAGATTAGGGTGTTCCCCATTTAGAATAGGGCGGTTTAGCATAATAGGAGATTAGGGTGTTCCCCTTTAGAATAGGGTGTATCCTGCTGCTGAGTTCCTCTTGATTCTTAGGATCAGACAGTATATTTGGGAGACAGAATCCCAGGAGTAGTGGATTTGGGCAGAGATTGGATTTGGGCAGGAACGTGGATTTCCCCAGAACGTGTTTGTAGACGGCCGGTGTGAGTTCGGGAATAAAGAATTGCTGTTTGAATCTACAAGCTGTGTGGAGACTCGTGATTTGTGCCCAGCCAGAGACTGCGGCATTTGATGGCTCGTACGCGGAACGCCTGAAGCTTGGGGGTAAGTGAAATTGCTCGCCCCTGAGGGAAGGCGAGAGAATGGGTGACTATTTCAAAAAACAATGTGTTCTTCTTTTGATTTATTTTGTTTTTCTTTCAAGCTGCCTATCTCTAGAAATTTCTCAGGCAAACTGGTTGACTAAAGGTTTGATGTTTGTCGGCCCTGAGGAAGAGAAAATTGATACAACAATTTTTTATTCCGTTTTTGTTTCATTCAGGTTCGGTTTTGTTTTGTGTTATCTTATTGGGTTGCGTTATCTTTATAGTAGATTAAAACAAACTGAAAATATGTTAAGCAAATTGTTAGAGGTTCAGAACATGGATAAAGACATTTTAGATCAAGCAAAAGAGAAGGTCTCTCGAGCTAGTAAGACAGAGGAAGAAAATTTAAAGGATAAGGGGTTGTTAGGAAAAAGGCCACAACAGGAGGCTGTTACTAACTCCGTTTTATCACAAGAGGGTTTAATTCAACCAACAGGCCCACTGATAGAGACAGCTGAGTGGCCCTCAAACCCCGTAGTTGATAATTGGGATTCTGAGACAGGACCTCAAAGATTAGCATGCCCTGTACTTGAGCAGGCAGGAGGGCAGTGAATTCACCATGCTTTAGATTTTAAAACTTTGAAGCAGTTAAAGGAGGCTGTAACAACCTATGGTCCCCAAGCTCCCTTCACGGTAAGCATGGTCGAGTCCATTACTAACTTGGACATGACGCCAGCAGATTGGCCTAGCATGTGTAAATCTGTGCTAAATGGAGGACAATATTTGTTATGGAAGGTTGCCAATGAGGAATTATGCGCAGAGACAGCTAGGCGAAATGCAGCAGCCGGTTACCCTCAAAGAAATCTAGAAATGTTGCTAGAGAAAGGACCTTATGAGGGTCAGCGGCAACAAATTGAATATGATCCTGCTATATATGCACAAATTGCTGCAGATGCAGTTAGGGCATGGAAGACTTTACAAGGACATGGAGATTTACAAGGCCAGCTATCTAAGGTAATACAGAGTGGTAATGAACCTTACGCTGACTTTGTAGACAGGCTAATTCAAATGGCTGCCAAAATTTTGGGAGATACAGAACAAGCAATGCCATTAATAAGACAACTGGCTTATGACCAAGCAAATCGTTGCTGCAGAGAGGTTATTAGACCATGGAGACATAAAGATTTAAACACATATATTAAATTATGTAGAGATATTAATGAACAAGAGCAAGTCTTGGCAGCTGCAGTACAACAGGCTTTTGATGCCAGGCCAAAAACATGCTATGATTGTGAAAAAACAGTACATTTTAAAAGGAGTTGCCTCATAGGAGGAGGATTTAACAAAACTAGTTATCAAAGAAATAGAATACCAGGTATTTGCCCACGATGCCGTAGAGGGAGACATTGGGCTAATGAATGCCGTTCTCAAACTACCATTGAGGGTACTCCCTTAACAAAAAATGGACAAGGACCAGGTATTTACCCATGATATCGTGGAGAAAGGCATCAGACTCGATTGCCAAAAAACGGACCAAGGGGCCCAATGCTCAGGGGCCCACAACCACAAATATACGGGGCAGTGGAGGAACCCAGCAACACCATTAGAGTAGTGCCCAGGACACATTGTCCATTAAATCCCTCATCAGACAAACCCGAGGGAGCGCAGGGTTGGACATCTGCGCCTCTGCCAGAGCAGTACTAACTCCAGAGATGGGAGTTCAAATCATTCCTTCAGGAATAAAAGGACCTCTTCCCCAAGGGACAGTAGGCTTATTATTGGGATGTAGTTCACCTACATTAAAAGGACTTAAGATAAGTCCTGGGGTAATTGATCTCGATTATGTAGGTGAAATAAAAATTATAGCTAGTTCTCCAAGAGGTATATCAGTAATTTCACCTGGAGATAGAATAGCACAGTTGTTAATAATACCCATCCTACATAATAAATTTCCTAGTCATAGTGTAAAAATAGGTTCCAGGGGATTAGGCTCCACAGGTGTAGATTGGGCTATGTTGTCTTTAAATTTAGATTCTCGCCCAATGTTAAAACTAAATATTCAAGGACACGACTTTAATGGGCTACGGGACACAGGTGCAGACCTTAGCATCATATCTAGTCAGGAATGGCCAAAACATTGGCCATTACAACAAGCCACTCAAACGCTTCGAGGCCTAGGAGTGGCTGCTAATCCCCATAGAAGAACAATGTTATTATATTGGAAGGATCCTGAAGGTTGTGAGGGAACTATACAGTCATATGTATTGGATCATCTTCCTATAAATTTATGGGGACGAGATGACCTAGATCAATTAGGTTTGACGTTTACAAATAACATCAATCCTAATGCGCCCACTACTAGGGCTAGACAAGGTTTTAGGAAAGAAAAAAGATTAGGAAAACAAGGACAAGATATAGCAGCACCAATTCAAATAGATCAAGGAACAGAAAGACATGGGTTGGATTTTCAGAAAGGGCCACTGAGACAATAAAAATTACTTGGAAATCAAAAAGACCAGTGTGGGTTCCTCAGTGGCCCCTGACTAAAGAAAAGATACAAGTAGCCCATGATCTGGTCAAACAACAATTAGTGGAAGGACATATACAACCTTCCATACCTCCCCATAATACTCCCATTTTTGTCATTAAAAAAAATCTGGTAAATGGAGATTATTGCAAGATTTAAGAGCCATTAATAATGAGATGGTTATTATGGGACATGCTCAATCAGGGATTCCTCAATTGTCTGCTTTGCCAAAAACCTGGCATGTTTTAGCCATAGATATTAAAGATTTTTTTTTTCAATTCCAATTCATCCCGAGGATAGTCCACGCTTTGCATTTACTATCCCTGCATTAAATCATGAAGGTCCTGATCAGAGATATGAATGGAAAGTACTCCCTCAAGGGATGGCTAACAGTCCAACTATGTGTCAAATATATGTTAATAAAGCAATCCAGCCACTTAGAAATCAAAATCCTGAACTACAAATATTTCACTATATGGATGATGTATTATTGGCACATAAAGATAAAAACATATTGCTGGAATGTTATGCAACACTTACAAACTTATTAAAAAATTATAATCTAGAGATAGCAATAGATAAAGTACAATTAAATTTTCCAATTAATTATTTAGGAGTTCTATTATCCTCAACCATGGTCCGTCCACCAAAAATTCAAATACAAGTAGATCAACTCAAGTCACTTAACGAGTTTCAAAAGTTATTGGGAGATATAAATTGGATAAGGCCTTATCTAGGCATACCAACAGGAGAGTTGGGACCTTTATTTGATATTCCAAAAGGTCCATCAGATCCAAACTCACCTCGCATGTTAACTCCTAAAGCAAGAAAGGCATTGAAAATTCTTGAAACATATATGGAAAATATACATTTGGATAGAATCGATATAGGTTTGCCTTTATTATTTATTGTACTACCAACAAAAAATATTCCTACAGGAGTATTTTGGCAAGAAGGTCCATTATTGTGGATACATTTATCTTATTCACTTAACACTATTCTTACTAGGTATCCTGAGGCTGTAGGACAATTAATACTCAAAGGAATAAAAGCAGCGAAGGGAGTGTTTGGAATTTTTCCCAATAAAATTATTACTCCATATACTATGGATCAAATTGATGAGTTAGCTAATGAGTTAAATACTTGGGCAATAATCATGTGTAAATCTAATGTTTGATTTGATAATCACTTACCATCTAATCCTTTGTTGTCTTTTTGGTCTAAGCATCCTGTAGTTTTTCCAAAAATGACAAGAAAAACCCCTATTATGAATGCTCCAAATATATTCACTGATGGGCCAAATAATGGTACAGCAGCAGTAGTTACCCCTGATCAAACTTTTACATTTTTAGTACCAAAACAATCAGCTCAAAAGGTAGAGCTTAATGCAGTTTTACAAGCCTTTTTAATGTTTAAAGATTCTGTATTTAATTTATTTTCTGATATTCAGTATGTAGTTAATGCTATAGTATCTCTTGAAGATGCTGGTAGGATTTCCCCTTCCTCTACTGTTTTCTCTTTGTTTTCCACTATACAAAGTCTAATCTGGGACAGAAAAGATCCATTCTTTATAGGACATATTAGAGCACATACAGGATTGCCTGGAGCCCTTAGTTTGGGCAATGATTTAGCAGATAAAACTACATATGACATACATATTTTCTCTACACTAGAAGAAGCTACGAATTTTCATAAAAAATTCCATGTTAATGCTAATACTTTACAAAAGCGTTTTAAAATAACTAAGGAACAATCCAGACATATAATAAAACAATGTCAAAATTGTGTGACCTTTTTACCACAAGTTAATCTTGGAGTCAATCCTAGAGGACTGATACCTAACCATATTTGGCAGATGGACGTCACACACTTGCCAGAATTTGGAAAATTAAAATATTTACATGTTACAGTTGATAGTTCTTCCGGATTTTTGATGGACTCCCTTCATGCGGGAGAAAAATCTAAAGATGTTATAGCTCATTGCTTACAAAATTTTGCCACTGTGGGCGTTCCTAAACAGTTAAAAACTGATAACAGTCCTGGCTATACCTCTACCTCTTTTAAACAATTTTGCTCATCATTTGGTATTACTCATATAACAGGAATTCCATACAATCCACAGGGACAAGGCATAGTTGAAAGAGATCATCAAACTATTAAAACGTACTTATTAAAGCAAAAAGAGGGAATTGGAAAGGGGTATATATCCCCCAAAGATAAACTTAAAATAACGCTTTTTACTCTAAACTTTTTAAATTTGGATTCATCAGGACTTAGTGCTGCAGAAAGACATATGTATCCAAAAAATGTGCATAAGCCTAAAGTTCTTTGGAAAGATATTCTAACAGGACAATGGAAAGGTTCTGACCCAGTGATTGTCTGGAGTCGGGGCTCTGTCTGTGTGTTTCCACAGGGAGAACAGCAACCTATTTGGATTCCTGAAAGACTGACTAAAACGATTTCTACAGATCGAAAAGAAGATGATTTGACTCAAATCCATAACAGCTGATATCCAGAACTCCAGCTTGGCCATTCTTACATCTGCAACAGTGATTAACCAGGATTCTTTTTTCAATACCTATTTTATTATTGCATTTTTCCACATCATAAGGCTCTATTTTTATTTTTTGAGCTCATACAAACCTAGGTTAATGTTTTTCTGATCAGTTTCATTTTTTGACTGTGGAGTTTTTAAACATTGCAATGGAGATTTCACCTAGGTAAAGCTACAAGGCCTTTATTATTATCTTATGTGTTGTACATTTGTTTGCACATTTGTGTTTGTGTTGTATGTCTGTGTGTGCGTATGTCCATATTTCATATATGAGGAGCGCTCATTAGAATATGGATCCGAATTATTTTTGTTATTCACGTGATTTAAATGGATTAATTTAAATTAGGTAAACAGCTGTTAAGGATTGTTTTTAAAGGTGGTTAACAGATCTGCTTGTTTACTAATTTAAATCAGGTAAACAGCTGTTAAAGATTGTTTTTTAAGGAGGTTAACAGATCTGTTTGTTTACTTTCACCTTTCCTTTTCATTATATTTAATAATTCTTTTCAGGATAATGTCTGTTTAGCATCATTGCCAGAATTCCTATCTTCATCCCAATGAATATAACTCAACAAGTATGCTCAATCAAGGAGTCAACTTACTTTAGGAGGAAACGGACTTTGGGAGGAGACGGACAGATTGATAGATTCCTCCACTTTGAACTGCTTACAGAACTTGCCTAGACTATGTAACTATCGTTTGGTACAGCGAATTGTGGTAATGCTGGCATATCTTTGCTGATGGTGTCACCAGTGATTTTTGCTGATGGTGTCACCAATGATGCAATTTTTCCTCCGTCATGAAGGCATCTTAACCACCTTCAAATTAACCTTTTAAAGCCTTTTAATTATCATCTATACTGTACTTTTAAATGAACTTTTTCACCACCTACAGCTTCACTATTTTAAATGAGGCTTAGATTCTGTTTAAATTGCTTAATGTTAGTTTACTTGGCTGCCCTTCAACCAAAGGCCTTTTTTACTCCATTAAGAAGCTTTGTCTTAATCTGCCATGTACAAATACCTTTTTTCTTCCTTCTTCCTTTCTCAAGATTTTAAAGTAAGTCTAGTTTCCTCAAAATCTATTTAAATGGCATTTTACAACTTTTTACATTACCACACAGAGATTATCTCATCTAGAAACACTTCTTTTTCCATTAACCTCTTATATTAAAATATATTTCCACATCTTGAATCTTTTTCTATCTCTTTTTTAACCATTAACCCTTTTTATAAATTCAAATTTTGAAACAACTCTTATAAAATTTCTGATTTAGACAAATTACTCCACTTTAATAGGATGAAATACTTTCATGTTTTTTTTTATGGTACATTAATACTATAATTGAAACCCAACTGAAACTTATTATACTCTTTGTATATAAATTACACCTGATAGAATCTTAACACTTAGTAACCTTGTTTTGGCAAAGACACAGACCAAAGCAATATTAAACCTTTTTTCAATTTAACAATTTATGAAAACACACATAATTTTTAAATATATTACCTTATGGAACTTAATAAGTAAAGAGTACTTGATTTTATATTTAGTGGTTGATATTTTAACACTTTAGCTTTGTAAATTAATTAGAACTTTGTAGAAACCAAGATCTTAGACAAATGTAGTAAACAGAATTAGCCATCTATTTCTTGAAGAAAAATCCTTCTACAGGATACCATGATGGTCCCATTGATATACTTAATAACTCGTCTTTAAAAAGCCATGGACATTCTCTCGCCTTCCCTCAGGGGCGAGCAATTTCACTTACCCCCAAGCTTCAGGCGTTCCGCGTACGAGCCACCAGATGCCGCAGTCTCTGGCTGGGCACAAATCACGAGTGTCCACACAGCTTGTTGATTCAAACAGCAATTCTTTATTCCCGAACTCACACCGGCCATCTACAAACACATTCTGGGGAAATTGACGACGTTCTCTGCCCAAATCCACTCTCTGCCCAAATCCACTCTCTGCCCAAATCCACTACTCCTGGGCTTCTGTCTCCCAAATATACTGTCTGACCCTAAGTACTCAAGAGGAACTCAGCAGCAGGATATGCCCTACTCTAAAGGGGAACACCCTAATCTCCTATTATGCTAAACTGCCCTATTCTAAAGGGGGAACACCCAAATCTCCTATTATACTAAACCAGGAACACCCTAAACATGGATCCGCCCTGGTCCCTCAGCAAGGTCACCTTATATGCAATGTCCTGCAAAATGTCCTATTTCCATGAGTCCTTCCACTAAAGAAAATTGGGGGTACGCTGACAAGGAAATTGTCTTCTTCTAGTGTAGAGAAAATATGTATGTCGTGTTTAGTCTTATCTGCTAAATCATTGCCCAAACTAAGGGCTCCAGGCAATCCTATATGTGCTCTAATATGTCCTATAAAGAATGGATCTTTTCTGTCCCAAATTAGACTTTGTATAGTGGAAAACAAAGAGAAAACAGTAGAATAAGGATTCCTCCACTTTGAACTGCTTACAGAACTTGCCTAGACTATGTAACTATCGTTTGGTACAGCGAATTGTGGTAATGCTGGCATATCTTTGCTGATGGTGTCACCAGTGATTTTTGCTGATGGTGTCACCAATGATGCAACTTTTCCAAAGGAACTGTCAATTGGCTTGGTGTCGTGGCATTTCTGTATCCTCCTCCCTTCTGCTAGTGATGGTCTAAATTTGGGGGCCAATGGCTATATGCTGGACCGGTAGTCAGTGACGGGTATGATCCAATTGCAGTGGTATCAACTTAAGACAGGAGGCTGACGACTAAAGGTCAGTTGCCTAAAGGTCAGTTTTCCGATGACGGTTAAGAACCATATGTTGAATTGGACAACCTACCAGGCACGGTCCTTAAGCCACATTAACCTCACTCCCCCACTGGCACCAAGGCCAAATTTGGGGGCCAACAGAGGTGAGGCAAAGAACCTCACCCCCCCACTGGTGCATAGACCTATCCACAAGTATGGCTGTATGCTGGACCAGTAGTCAGTGACGGGTATGATCCAGTTGCAGTGGTATCAACCTAAGACAGGAGGCTGACGCCTAAAGGTCAGTTTTCCAATGATGGGAAAGAATCATATGTTGAACTGGACAATCTACCAGGCACTGTCCTTAAGCCACATTACTTGTTGTTTAATCAATCAGAAGGGGGAAGATGCTGGGAGCCATCAGCCAAGTAGGTATGACAATTTCCTTGCCAGTGTACCCCCATGTTTCCTTAGTGGAAGAACTCATGGAAATAGGACATTTTGCAGGACATTGCATGTAAGGAGACCTTGCTCAAGGACCAGGGCGGATCCATGTTTAGGGTGTTCCTGGTTTAGCTAATAGGAGATTAGGGTGTTCCCCCTTTAGAATAGGGCGGTTTAGCATAATAGGAGATTAGGGTGTTCCCCTTTAGAATAGGGTGTATCCTGCTGCTGAGTTCCTCTTGAGTTCTTAGGGTCAGACAGTATATTTGGGAGACAGAAGCCCAGGAGTAGTGGATTTGGGCAGAGAGTGGATTTGGGCAGAGAGTGGATTTGGGCAGAGAACGTGGATTTCCCCAGAACGTGTCTGTAGACGGCCTGTGTGAGTTCGGGAATAAAGAATTGCTGTTTGAATCTACAAGCTGTGTGGAGAATCGTGATTTGTGCCCAGCCAGAGACTGCAGCATCTGACCGCAATTAAAACCAAAACAGTCCCACATGACCCTCATCTTCTTCCATATAGACACTCATAATAACCTCTGACTAAAGTTTTCAATGAGGGGTGCAGCCTTAGACATTGTCCAAAATAAGCACCATTGCCCCTTGTTTGCCTAAAGTGAGGGTGGCCTGGACACCCTTCCTGTGAACCAAGAGTGATCAAATATGCCGGCTATATAACTGCTCTGCTTCTCCTGAATGAGGCTTACTGACTGTCTGGTATAGATTCTTTATGTGAATTGGTGTCATGAGAAAACCTAAGCACATATCGGCTAGCCTCTGCAGGGTGTGAAGAACTGATTTGACCCAAAGGATCCATATTCTCACTTGATGGAGGTCAGGAAGCTAACAGAGGAAGGCGAGAACCTTCATCCACAATAACTGCTCTTTTGGCCATTTTGGTTTGGATGCACACTTGGAAACATTCTTTAGATCCATCAGGTGCTGAGAATCTGAGCGACTCTCTCACACAGGGCCAAGAGGCTGATTCAGCCACATCCCTTTCCAAAGCAATTAAGCAAAGAGCCACAGGTGATGCCCATTCATTTCCATTTAAAAACTGTTTTCTTCAGGCTTCACAAAGGGGTGGCCTGAGGCAAAGACCTTCCTGACATTCAGGACAATAGAACAATAGGTAAGCAAAAGGCCCAAAGCAGTGTTTCTCCACTGAGACTTTACTGGTCACACTGATATCTGAGTTTTCTGAGATGCTCGCCATTCCCTTCAGCTATCCAGTACATGGTCATGTCACAGAGTTTGGAGGTGGTACATATTTGGAAACAAAACCATGAGGCTATCCTGGAGAGTGGCCAGTATTCAGGAAGAAAAGAGGAGCTTAGGAAGGTAGTAGGTGTTGCCCATCCATAAGGCAAGCCGCTCTCCATTCTTAAATTGGGTGGGATGAATGCTGGGTAGCTTTCTACTACACAGGACACAACCATTGATGCATTCGCTTTTCAAATGTCTACAACCACGAATACAGTGGGATACAAAGACATAGAAACATTCGTGTTATCAAACGACTTTCTCGAAACATTCCAGTCTAAACAAATAAACCGCCTTTCCTACCTATTCTCAGAACCTGAGACAAAACCACACACTAACACAGACACCCACAATGGCACCTCCTTCCCCCAAGTATGTCTGTGACTATCTTGAGTGTCCTCTGACTGGTAGGCCTTACTATGTTCCCCCGAAATTGCGTGTCCTGTCTCAGATCTGGTCTTTTTGGCCAACTCTTTGAAGTTGTCAGGAGTCATGGTTTAGCCACTACCTGCTTTCCCAGAAAAGGCCCCTCTTCAAAGCTCTCCTGGCATTTGGCCATCATCACATAAGTAGGTACCAATAAAGACTGACTCTGTCCTTGGTAAATCCAAACAATTGAGACCACAGGGACTGGGACTGGGCCTTGCTCTGTGTGCCTGGCTTCCTGGATCCCAAGTTCAGAGAGTTCCATCAACAAGAAAGTGTGGTAGGTCACTTCCTTCAGGAACTGAACGAGGTCACTGCCTTCGCAATCACTTTGTTCTAACAATTGCTTCCAAGGGTCCCATGAGATGGAGGCTGCCCCTACTTCATGTGACACTTTCACAAGTTAGAATGGTATATCAACCATAGGCACCTGGGAACAGCTGTCCACACAGGCCTGGTTTGGTCCATTTAATCTACATTAAGAAGAGAGAGGCTGATTCAGACACATCCCTTCATTCTGACCAGGTTGTTTGATATGTAAGTTGACATGGAGTTGACTTTTTGCTCTCTCAGGTCCTTGATAGGTGAAAAGGTCAGTCGAATGTTGGAGGAAAAGACCACCAAGAGACTGTCTCATGCCACAGCCAAGGGTTTTTTGGGGGTCCAGCATGCTGGGGCTCAGAGCTCACTCCAGAGGAGCAAAGAGCAAAGAGCCCCGAGAACAACTTGAGCAGGGTTTATATACATTCTTTAGAGAGGGCAGGGACTTTACATACATTCTAGCCTCCTTTTGCAAATCATCATATACCACGGAAAAATCAAATAACAACTCTAAAACATGATTAGCACATTCATTGGCGGACACACGTCGGGCAGGGGTGATTGGTCAGCCCTGAGAATGGGTATACATTTAAACTGATTGGTTGAAGCCCTGAGATGTATATGTGCTGAGCTTCACTGTTTCTGGGAAGGGGTTGTTAAGTAACTAGGTGGTCAGGGAAGATTTCAACACACATCTAATGGGCAGTTCCGGGAAATGTCTTAACTGCCACAGGAATTTCAGGTTCTGAGTGCAGCTTGTAAACTTTATAAAACCTGGTTCTTTACGATTCAATTTCAATTTCTTTTATTATTTAATTTCCCACTGCGTTTTCTGAAAACTTTTAATCTTAAAAATAATGAATCATAATTATTGCGGGGTCTCACATTCTATTTCTGCCAGTGGAGCGTATTTCTGTCTGATTACAATGAGTTTTACATGCCCAATCTGAGCCTGGAGAAAGGTAAATATGCTATTAAGCAAACAAGTTCCCACAGCTAGCAACACCATAAGGATGATCAGGGGTCCTGCTAAGGCTGATAGGAGTGTAGTTAACCAGGGGGACTGGGTAAACCATGACTCAAACCACCCTTGTTGAATATCCCTTTCTCTCTGGTGCTCTTCAAGGCATTTTCTCAATTTACTCAAGGATTCTTTTACAACTCCAGTATGGTCAGGATAAAAACAACATTCTTCTCTCAGTGCAGCCCAGAAGCTCCCCGCCCTCATGAAGAGGAGGTCTAATCCTCACCTGTTCTGTAAAACCACTTCAGAGAGAGAGGTTAAGGATTTCTGAAAAACTGTGATGCAGGTCTGTAACGTCTTCAATTCTTGAGATATTGCTGTTTCTAATTGGGCCATTTGTTGTGACCCACGGATTATATCAGCTGTTCCTGTACCCACTCCTGCAGCAGCTCCTATCCCCAATAGGATGGCTAGAGTAAGGGACACAGGCTCCCAGCGAAATCGGGTTTTCTTGTCCCCCTAGAAGACCTTCAAATGTTTCTGCATCATGATAGAGCACCCTGGGGAGTTTCTGCACCAATACACAATATTTTAGAGAGCTGTCCAATACCTGGGATGAAATGCAAGGAGTTCTGACTATGTGGAGTTCAGTACCATAAAGGTTCCTTTATTTAGTTTCCAGGGGAGGAGTCACCTGTACTCTGGACTGGAGAAGTAGGCAAAAACGGAAACTGGGAAGTATGAGATGATAGAGGGGTTCTGGTAGATCTAGGCACTGGGTCCTCCACAGGGTTGGGCCTGTTTGCGACTTTGGAAATCAGCTGGGCACACGTAAAAATCAAGACTGGCTAGTTTACACCTGGGCTGGGGGAGATGACATCCATAATTCATGGGGTAAGGTGGTCTATGTTGCCCTGGTTTGGGTTTGAGTGGGATCTGTGTGGGGTCCTCTATGTCAGGGAGATCCCAGTCAGAGAGGCCTATGGCAAGCTGACAAATGTCCGGGTGGAGAGATGGCCACCAAGTCCATAAGGGGGCTCTATGTGAAATAGACCACACTACTTGCCCAGTAGGATTTATAACTTGCCATTGTTGCTGAACAGGCTGATGGGGATTAGGACTGCTGGTGGTCAGGGGAAGAATCCATAGCCCTACCCACAAGACGGACACGCAACTTGAGAGGGTTACCAGTCTGTTCCAATTTCCAGCCGGAGTCTGGACAGGGCGCGGGCTTGAGATGGGAGACATTGATCCAGGAAGTGATCCCATCCACTTTCACCACTGTAGGTGTTATAAGCAGCACCTGGTATGGTCCTTTCCAGCGGGGTTCCAGGGATGACACCTGATGCCGTCTCACGTAGACAAAGTCTCCAACTTGATATTGATGTGGGGTTCCCTCATCTCCAGGCTGATAAGCAGTGGCCAACTGTTTCCACAGGTATTGCTGGGTGTTGGGTTTGTTCAAGGGCTTTAAGTCTGTCAAGCAAGGGGGTGTGAAAGGAATCATTAAGTCTCAGAGTTGGGATTAGGTCCCTTACTGGAGGAGGGACACCATAGAGTATTTCATAAGGGGTTAAGTTACACAAAGAGGCAGAGAGGTTATTTCTTGCATGAAACAGTGCATAAGGTAGGAGCATAATCCAATTTTTTATGCCGGTTTCCAAGCTTAATTTTGTTAAGTTCTCTTTGATGGTTCTATTCATCCTTTGAACCTGTCCTGAGCTCTGGGGTCTATAAGCACAATGTAACTTCCAATTAATCCCCAGGGTCCTGGTGAATCCCTTACTTACCTGGGCTTCGAATGTTGGTCCGTTATCAGACCCTAGTACCTTAGGCAGGCCGAACCTTGGAAAATGTCTTCTAGGATCTTTTTGACCACTTTTTGTTCTCCCCGTTGTGGAAAAAGTTAAAAGAGTCACTCCATTTAGGGCTGCCAATTAAGCTTCCTAATCTGCTCTTCTGTTTCCAACCGCCACGGGGTCGTTTTCCTTCTGGTGCCCTAGACAGTGCACTATATCTAGGTCCTTAGGGCCCTGCACTGCTGAGAGAAGTTGGTGGATCTCATCTTTGTTCTTTATTTCTTTCCCAGTGGAGGTTAATAGCCACCTTTGCTGGTAAGTAGCCCCCTGCACATTTGCAGTGACAAATGTGTATATGGTGGCCCTTTTGCCTGTTGCTAGTTCCAATGGTTTCGTAAGGGCAATCAGTTCTGCTTTTTGGGCTGATGTCCCTTCTGGGAGACCAGAGAACAAGATGACATTAGTTTCGCTAACTACTGCTGCTCCAGCCTGCTGCTTACCGTCTTGGAGGAAGCTGGTGCCCTCCGTAAACCATACGACTTCAGGACGAGGCAGTGGCTGATCCTTCAAGTCTTGTCGTATACTGTTTCCCTCTGCCAGTATGTGTTGACACTCATGAGCGACGGGTCCTGATGATACTTCTGGCAGCAGTGTAGCCGGGTTGAGTGGAGCAGGGGGTCCCAACATTATTCTGCCTTTGTCAAGCAAGAGGCTCTGGTAGTGGTTTATTCTGAAGTTTGATAGCCACCTTTCTGGAGGCTGACAGATGATGCTCTCCAGGGCATGGGGGGCTATAATGGTTAGCTTCTGTCCCAAGTTCATATACGAGCATCTTTTATTAGAAGGGCTGCCGCTGTTATAGCTCTAAAGCAATGGAGCCACCCGCTAGCCACTGGGTCTAATTTTTTTGATAAGAATGCTACGGGCCTTTTCAAAGGTCCCAAAGTCTGAGTGATCACTCCCAGTGCTATTCCTTTCTTTTCCTCGATGTAGAGAGTGAAGGGTTTTTCTACATCTGGGAGTGCTAAGGCCGGAGCAGATAGCAGCACCTTTTTTTGACATTATAAAAAGCTTATTGTGCTCAGGGTTCCATTGGAAGTAGGCATCCCCCTTTATCAGCGGGTATAAAGGGGCAGCCAGAGATGCAAACCCAGGAATCCATAACCTGCAAGAGTCGGCAGTCCCAAGAAACTCTCTGAGTTGTCTCTTATTATATGGGGGCGGTATCTGCACAACAGTTTGTTTTCTGCGCTCAGTGAGCCATTGTTTGCCACCCCTAAGAGAATAACCAAGGAAGATTACTTCTTGCTGACAAATTTGGACCTTATGGCAGAAGCCCTATATCCAAGCCGAGCAAGCTCAGATAATAGTGCTTGGGCCCCAGACTCATAGTTCTCCTTGGTGTCGGCTGACAGTAGGAGATCATCCACATATTGGAGTAGGGTGACTTCGGGGTGTACAGTTCTGAAGTCGTTGAAGTCCCTGTGGAGGGCTTCATCAAAGAGAGTGGGGGAGTACTTGAACCCCTGTGGGAGTCTAGTCCAGGTTACTTGGCCAGATGTTCCAGTTTCTGGGTCTATCTCCTTGAAAGCAAACAGGAACTGACTGTCCTTATGTAGGTGGAAAGCAGAAGTAAGCATCTTTTAAGTCCACCACAGTGTACCATTCCCGCTCCAGATTCAGAGTGCTAAGCAAATTATATGGAGTGGGTACTGTGGGGTGAATGTGCTGCACTCTATTGTTAATTCTCTTAGGTCTTGAACAGGACGGTAGTCCCCAGTTCCTGGCTTTCCTACTGGTAACAGGGGGGTATTCCTGGCTGATTTACAGGGCCTTAGGATACCAAGAGCCAGGTATTTCTGAATATGGTGCCTTATCCCATCCTTAGCTTCTTTGCTTAGAGGATATTGTTTAACACTGATTAGAGAGACAGAGGCTTTTAATTCTACTACTATTGGAGGTTGTTTTATGGCAAGACCTAATCCAGCAGTTTCTGCCCAGGTATTAGGATAATCTTTTATACATTTCTGTGCTAGTTGGCCTGTTTGATCAGTCCTAGGGAGCGAGAAGAGTTGTTGTTCATCTTCTGTGGACATAGTCAAAGCCGTGACTATGGGAGTTTTTACTGAAGGCTTTAGAAACTTCACTTGGGGACCATCAGAGTTAAAGGTTATTCTATCCCGGAGTTTGGTAAGCAGTTCCCTGCCCATCAATGGGGCTGGGCATTCTAGGACTACTAGGAAAGAGTGGTGGACTTTTTCCTTTCCTACATCCATAATACTCTTAGTTGTCCAAGCCCGATATCTACTGCCATTAGCCCCTTGAACAAGAGACCCTTTATTTGATAGGGGGCCAAGTGGGGTCTTAAGGGCTGAGTATACTGCTCCTGTATCCACTTCAAAGTTCACTAGAGTCTCCTCCACTTCAAATGTTACCCTGAGCTCGGGGAGGAGATCTGAGCCCCGACATTCCTAGTCCTCTTCTAGAGTCAGCATGGCGGGCTGGGGTGGCTGCTTCTTTTTGGGGCACTCTATGGCCCAGTGTCCTTTTTCTTTAAAGTAGGCACATTGATCTGAGGCCAGGGGCAGCCTTTGGCATGGGACCAGGTATCCCTTCCTGTCTTCCTGCTTCTTAACTTCTGGCGTATTTGCTGCTGTGAACAAAATCTTAGCCAATGCTTTAGTCTGCCTTTTGCTCATTTCATCCTCCTTTTGTTCTCTTTCCTTCTCTCTCCTCTGTTTCCTCTCCTCCTCAGTTTCTCTCTTATAATATACTTTCTCAACCTCTCTGAATAAATCTCTTAAAGTCATATGTTGTAATCCATCTAGACCTTGTAAATCTCTCCTAGTATCTGGGGCAGCCTGCTCAATAAAGGCCATTCCAACAGATGCTCTTTGGTCCTCTGCCTGAGGGTCAAAAGGAGTATATTTCTTAATGCTTCCATAATTCTCTCAAGAAACATAGAGGGAGACTCATTAGGCCCTTGTATAATCGCTCTTACCTTGGCCAAATTAGTCAGCCCTCTCGTGGCCGCTCGGAGACCTGCTATTAGAGCCTGGCGATAAGTGGAAAGATGCTACCTACCTTCAAAGGTGTTGGGGTCCCAGTTGTGTCGTTTCATTGGCCCGTAAGGATGGAGAGGGAGCATCACAGGGGCTTCCGAGTTTTCTATTATCCATTGCTGGCGGTTTTCTTTAGTTGGCCCAGCTTCCTCCAGGGTCGTAGGGGCAGCTGCTACTGCAGGGAAGTCCTCTGGAGGGCTTGGGTCCGGACTAAATGCCTCTAGTGGTGGAGAGGCTGAGTCAGCGTCGGGAAGATCATCAAGATCATGTTGGGGGTTGTGGAGCAAGGGTAGAGGATAAAGAGGGGGAGGAGTGTCCAGTCTTGTGACTCAGGGAGAATGAAGGGAAGAGGGGGAGGAGTGGAAGTTTTGAATTATAGGATCGTGGGGGAAGGGTTATATGGCTGTTGATCTGGGTGGACACGTGGCCCCGGCTGAAAGACAATATCTATGACTTTTTGGGTTAGAGGGAAGTGGAAGGATCATTCTGGGGGACATCCAACTCCGAGGATGGGCTGTTAAGGACTGTAAACAAGTCAGGATGGCACCTGTTATTTTGCCAGAGAAATGTTAGAGTCTGTAAACATGTCTTCATGGTGCCTGGCAAAATGCCAGAGGGAGTGGTTTGTGAAGTAACAAAAGCGAGCCATTAAGTGTGGAGATTCTTTATTGGTTGACTCCTGTATCTATTTTATGCTAATTTGATTAGCTATGTAAAATGTATAAATATCGCTCATATCCTACAATAAACGGCTCTCATTCCTGCTGCATCAACGTACACAAGTTATTCATCACCCTCCCGGTTATTCTGCTGCAGCCGGACTGCGGCAGATGGTGGCCCGTTACGGGGAGCCCCGGGACACTCGGGGGAAAGTGACAAAAAAAAGCTGCCCGTCCATAGATAGGACGGGAGCAATCTGCTCGTCCCTAGGCAGATAGGGCGAGAGGAAAAATGGACATTTTGAGAAAATGGAGAAGATTGATGCAGTATGTTTGTGTCTTGTTTTGTCTTGAAATGTTGTATTGTCTTTGTGACGAAAATTATGGAAGGGGTGAGAAGTAAATTGATAAGGGAGAAAGGCACCCCAGTGGAACCAAGAATAATTAGGGCATGTGTTGATAAAAGCCCAGAAACTCTAGTCAGAAAGAAAAAGAAAGTTCAGAAGAACAAAGATTATCAGGACGAAAGTTGCAGCAAAAGGCTATTACTGAATTCTTTTTGTTACCGGAGGGTGCGTGAAACGACAAGGTGGCTGCCACCTGCCCAAGCCGATCATGGCGCAGCAAGAATTTTCCAAGTGGCAGTTGCTGGCTCTTCCCCACCCCCCTGCCCGGGGGAGCGGATGGCCACTAGGAGCCCAAATGTAGACCTGACCTGGAGGCACAGTCTCGCAGGCTCTTGCTCCATGTGCCTGGAAGAAGTTTGAGTCTGGGACTCTCCCCAGGGCCATCTGGGGCTGCCCAGGATGCTACAGCTGGCAGAAGACGCTACTGGTATCCCTGATGTTTGATCATTTCCAAGGCCAGTAACTACAATGGGTCTCCCACACCAGAAGACTGATGAGTAATGAGTACTATTAAGGCTTATTTCAAATGTAAAAAAACCTTGAGATAATGTACTAAATTGTTCCAAAGGTTGGTTTCTTAGTGAAATGCTACAGAATTTTCTTTAGCCATCTGGAGTTGCTGCCTTCGTTCCAGTGCTGGTGAAAACAAAGGTGAAAGAATTTACATTGTTGCTGAGAACCAGAGGAAACTTCGGCTGAGAACCCGAGGAGACTTCGGAGTATTGCTGTTTCTGCTGCTACAACTTAAGCTAGCTGCCTGC